>NW_004567143.1:2287039-2299399 GCF_000260355.1 Condylura cristata
GAGAGAGAGAGAGAGAGAGAGAGAGAGAGAGAGAGAGAGAGGAGAAGAGAAGAGAAGAGAAGAGAAGAGAAGAGAGAGAGAGGAATAGGGAGAGGGAGAGGGAGAAGAGAGAAGAGAGAATGAGAATGAATATGAATTGGTAGACAGATAAACAGACAGATCATTTACATTTCTACATCATTGTGTATCCCTGTAAAATCCCCACCAGCTGTTTAACCAGAACCATCATAGTTCCATCATCATAGTTCCTGTGCTCTTCTCTCCCAGTCTTGATCCTTCTTCCTCCCTCTCTCTCACACAATGCCTCTAGTTGTGGTTGCCTGCTGGGTTGTTGTTATCATTATTATTGGTAGTGGTGGTTGACTTATTTTTTTATTATTATCTCCAATCTCTCATTTAGAATCCCTATATTCTTTCTATTAAGTGAAACCATTGAGTAATTTTCTTACTTCCTTCTGGCTTATTTCACTGAGCATAATCCCTTATAACACCATCCATGTTGCTTTGCTGCAAATGGTAAGCATTTCCTTTTTGATTGCTGAATAATATTCTGTTGTGTATATAGACTACATCTTCTTGATCCAGTAATACATCTTAGACATTTTCTAATTGCTCAGTGTCTGAGTTATGTAGAAATGAATAAAAATCGGGGTATATTGAATTATCATTTGCACAGCACTTTTATTTTTGTCACCTTAGGCTGGCAAGAAATGTGTTGTTCCTATCCATATATGAGGATACAGAATCTTCAAAAAGTCAAGCATCTTACTTAAAGTTATTTAGACATCAATCAGTATGTTACATCTGCAATCCAAGGTCTCTTGGCATTTCCTTTTTCTCTCCCACTAGAATACCTAGTTTCTTTTCTGGTCCCCTATGTGTGAATATGCCAGATAGTATCTCAGAACATTGAATATTTTTACAGGCTATGCTTCCAGATGAAACCATCCGAAAAAGCCCTAAGTTGAAAGCACAGATATGGATGTACAAGCTACAAGATCATCTGGTGCCACTTTAGTGTTTTAAGTCACAGAACCATTTCTCCCTAGAAAAAGACAATGTAAATTGTTCTTTATTAAATGAGAATGTGAGTTTTACATATATCAGTAAACCTATAAATTACCTACATCCAATTTTAATTCATTTTACCTAGTTTTCTCATTGCAAATTCATATATACATATTGTATGTACTGATAGATGCATGTCTATATACTGATTTTAAAAATAAGAACACTCTCATCCAGAAAAATTCTCATTATAGAGTGAGAAATTCAGGATAAAAAATCATGATACTTTTCAGCCAGCAAAGGTATCATACTTATCTTTGAATACTGCTATATTCAAGATAAGAGTTTTGAGCGCATTTATGTAAGGGCCATGCTAAAAGGTTTTATCAGCATCCTATCACATAGGCAACAAACAAAACGTGGCGCTAGACAGGATGTCATTATGTAGCTCCAGGTGCCTTTTAGAGTGTAGACCCAGGATGACAGACTCAGTCACCTTCTAGGGTTCCTTTAGTTTTGAGGGGTGAGTTGTCATGATTCATGGGTTCCAAGCCTCCTACTTGAGAAAAAAAAAATACATGCACAAAAGAGGAAAGTTCTGTTTTTCCAAGCCACTTGAAACTCAGAAAAATATTAAGTCTAATTTTCTCTATTGTAAAAGGAGACTACAAAAATTATAACAATGACCAAAATATACCAGGGGGCTGGGATGGAGAATGATTTTAGTCAGCAGGCATTTCAGGGCAAAGCCTTTTTTGCATTTCCAAGCAGGCGTGTGTTTTGCATATATGATCTATAGATTGTAGGTAAAGAGGGAATAAAGAATCAGCATTTTAAGGCTCTCCATTGTGCCAGATGTAATCTGCTACATTCTCTGTGCCAAATGTGCCCTCCACACAAGATTTCTCAGTTCTAATGATAACTTATAGGTGAACACTACTATCCCAAATATTATGAAAACATTATATTTTGGTATGTCTCAGTAATATGTTAATATAGCAGAATTGCTGTCCGTTTTGCTCTCGCCTTAATCTCTCTCTACTGTGTGTGTGTATTTGTATAATGGAAAAGTGTATGCACTCTTCACTATCATGCTCCAATATATGTATCGTTTTTCTTCTTTTACCTAAATCATTTTGGGGGATCGTGTGCCTTTAGATGTTCCTCAAAAGACCTGCAGACGATCTGCAAAATGTTGACACAGCGTTTGTGTACATTGTGAAATTATTAGCACAGTAATTCTAATGAATGCCCTTCCCATCATCCTCATACACGGCTAAAACTCTTATTTCGTATAACCAGGACTTTTAAGGTCTATTGTTTTAGCAGCTTTCATGTGTGTGAGTTAACAATCATTATTAACAGTCATCCTTCTTAACGTTATTAACAATCATCACCAAGCTATGAGTGACCCCCACCCACGCCTGGTTTAAATTTCTCTTGATTTCTTTCTCTACAACAAGGTATCTTTAAATTAAAAAAAAAAAGAAGAAGAAGAAGAAGAAGAAGAAGAGAAGGACTATTTTAGATTGCTGAATGTCCTCATACTACTCAGTCAAGTGGCATTAGGTGCTCAGCGAAAAGTGACTCTGGGTCCGATACTAGAAAATGGCGACTTGTGATGTGTCCAAGGTGGGGAGGCCGCTGGGCATATAGATCCCTCTGAAGCAGAACTGAGCGAGGCTCAGGCAGCCTCTGGCAGCGGCATTGTTAACTTTGCCGTCCAGTGCAAATCATTTAACTTCCCTCGTGTGTAGGTCACGCTATTTCATGTCACAAAGGATACCTATGGCCCCTTCACCCCATCCTGTGTGGGTTTTCTCTGGGTTCTCTGTTTTCCTCCCAATGCAAAAAAATATATATATATGGTGTCCTTGAGGTTCACTGGCCCGTCGTGGTTGTCCCCGTCAGGGTCAGTGTGGGGGAGTGTGGGGTGCGTTGGGCTGGAGGCCATCCTGTCTGGGGTCGATTCCCTCCCTGTGCCCTGAGCTGCTGAGAGAGGCTTGAACATCGAAGACCCTGAACTGGACTAAGTGGGAGGGAAAGGAATGAATGAATGAATGGGGGAATTCATGAATGGATAAAAAGAAATAATTATTATATTTAAAGATTTAGTTTATTTATTTATGTACATAAGAACTGGGGTGAAGGCCAGAGATTCTGGTGGGGCGGTGTGAGGGTGCACCAGACAAGATAGGGAGCAAAACAGGTGGATCTAGTGAAATCCACTGCTGATGGGAACCGCTGGGAGACAGAAGAGACCTCCTGTACTCTGGGGGTCACTTCCTGGCTGGAGTTTAGCGGTGATAATGCTGAGATAGCCCTTAGGCAACCAAGAGGCTCCAGAAATGAGTGTTTTGTATTTAGAAGCATTATCGGTGATGCTTTTTATTTTGTTACCAGAAATTTGCTACAAGAACTTAATTTATATCTAAAATGCATGTGTGATTTGTTTTAGGCTTTCATTCTTTGCATAATTATTATGGTTTAATTTTAAAGAATCAAGGAATATGATGACTCCTTTCTCAGAGTAAAAAAAAAAATGTAATGAAAATGGGTATTTGCATTGAAAAACTAAAAATTTAGGGAATATGTTTATATTCCCGATGTAAGTTAGAGATAAGTATGAATAATGGAAGGGTGAAGAGGGAGACAGAGTCAGAAATGAAGAATTTCCCTTGCTTTGCAATATGTAGTAGTTTGTAGCATTAGTCCAACTTCTTTATTGAATTGTCATTAAAAAGGTAACAGCGCCTTTCATACCAAGAGCACTATGACTTGTGTTTGCATCTGTGTCTGTCTGTGAGTGTTCTAGATGTTTATGGCATACATGCCTAAACACAAACTTTCCCCATGATAATCAATTAAAGATTCTATTTCATGTGCAGAAGGTAGAGATGCAGAAATGTAATTTCTGTATCTAAAAATGACTGAAGGTGACGAGTTCACCAGACACAGTTGATTCCCGGAGCCATGATTGACCCAAAGTCAAGATGGAATGTGTATTGTTAAATGGTCTTTGTTTGACATCAGCTCTGCAGTGAAGTACATTTATAAGGAAGGCACTAATTTAAAAACTATTCCAATGATTGCTAATTTCTGTTATTTGCCTTAATGGTATTAATCAGAGAGAATTTCTTTAATGATACAACAACATTCATAAGAATGGTTCTCCAATTTCTACTTGGAATTCTAAAGCAATTATGGTATCATCATATTATCACAAACCAATTGGAAAATATTGCCATGAGATGACATAAAAATGAAGAAGAAAGAGACTGTTAATGATTAGCTTAATTATACTTGAAAGGAAATCAGCTCTTCATCAGTTAACTACAAATTATATT
The DNA here is from genome assembly GCF_000260355.1 of Condylura cristata. Lineage (NCBI taxonomy): Eukaryota > Metazoa > Chordata > Mammalia > Eulipotyphla > Talpidae > Condylura > Condylura cristata. Next base: position 2,291,395 of record NW_004567143.1, read on the forward strand.
AGTTGATTAGAGCACACATCTATAAAATTGGTAAGCAAATTATAAATTACAAAAGATGTTTATCTGGTAAAACTTTGTGTTTATCTTTTTGTATATAGTCTACATGATGCTTTAAAAATTTAAAACAATCACCAATGTTGAGATTGCACCTTTGAACTTCTTTTCTAAAATTTGACTTGAAAATAGTAGTGTCATGAGAACTTAAGAGACACAGTGGCACCCTGGAAATACCCTGGGAGTCAAAATGTTAGAATTTAATTTTCTGACTTGGAGAAAATCAGTCCATTTTACAAACCCTGCAGTTTCCTTGTCTGTGAAGTTTTCCAATTGCCCATCCTGTCTTCTGTAAACCAAATGAGGTAGACGACTTATAAAGTAGAAAACTATTATGAAGCTCTCAATGCACTTTACTATCACATCTGCATTATGTTGTGTGTGTGTGTGTGTGTGTGTGTACGTGCGTGCGCACATGTGTTTTATGGTAGCATCCTTCCTGACTCTGAGATCATCAAGGGTCAGAAAGATCTGAAAACATGAAGAAATGAAACAAAAAAAAATGGAGGCAGAGAGAACACAAAATAATGTTTTGAGGGAACCATTTGTTCCTTAAGCTCTCAACAGTAGACCACCAGAGTTCTTTGAGTCTTCATTTATCTGTGGATGCCTTATAATTATATCTGTCTCTCTCCTTTCATTATCAGAAGACTTGAGCAGTTCACATTAAAGTCTGACTTGTCCTTTATACTCACTGCCATGAATGTCTGATGACACATAACAAATTGAATAGTAGAGCAATTATTCAAATGATCTGATAAAAAGCTGCAATTGTGAGGTACATGGAAGAAAGTTTGGATTTTTCAGGGAATCAAAAACATTTCACAATTTGAATGATTTGGGGGAGTTTTTTACGTGATCATATTGGCTTATCATGAAGAAATTGTATATTTTTTTGTTCTCCTATAAAACAGAGTAGTTCAGGCTACCAAGGTAACTTGTTATTAAAGTATAGGGTTTTCACATGACAGGATCCCTATAAGCAGAATAATGATATATTAGTCAAAATTTGAAATTTATTAGGTGATATAAATATTGCTTAACACCTTACTGTTTAAGGAATCATTTTGGAAATAACTACATGAAATCTTACAAATTTGGTGAGGGTTCAATGTCACATCATTACTATCTTCTATTCACGGGATTCTTATCTGCAAGAATCTTAATGAGCACAGTCTGTAGAAATAATAGCAGTCTCGGTACATCGGGTTTCACCTTTGAGACCTGGCACTTGAATCCTAATTTCCTGAGAGACCAGTTTGCAACTAACGCTGCAGCCCCCAATTAGAATATAAGCAACTGTGTGTGTCAGGATTGCTAACCAATCACATTGCCACTTCTGTCCAGCTCAGGCTGTGATTGGTCACTACGTATCTGCTCCTCAGGACAGGGCCACACCAGGACAGGACCGCCGCCCATTCAGAGCTCATGACTAAGTCCATGTCATGAATGTCACAACATTTATATCAGGCTCTTCAGCACATGGTCATTGATGAGTATGGGAGCTAAAATTACTGGAGATGACTATGAAAATGTTGTATATTTTCATTTTATTGAAAACTTTCCAAGCTCTTGAATAATGCCCTCTGCAAATTTCTTGAAGTTTACTAAGTGTAGCATCTTCTCATAACCAGGAAAAGGTGATTACAGCATTTGCCAAACATTGGGTAATTAAAAGACAATTTTATGAAAATAAGTTTATGTGTTCCTCTGCATAATTAGCAAGAAAGCAGAAATTCTTGTGACAGCTGATTTTTTTTTTAAACAACTGTCATTTTCCCTTTTTCTAATACCGAAGGGAGTTTATTTTGGACTTAAAAGAGAAAATGATCACTAGTTTGTGAAGCAAGTGGTTCACTTGGCTTGTTCTAGTTAAAAGCTTGTCGAGTAATCTTTTATTTAAAAAAATCTTAAAAACTTTCACATGGAACAGTTCCCAAGTGAATAATTAGTCACAGATTCACTACCCTTTGATCATGTTATGTGTTCATTAATCATTTTCATGGAATCTTACTCCAAATCTATACCTACTTGATAGGCTATGCACATCCGAAGATACAAGTAGCTTCTTAATCACAATGATAATTGATAATCACTTTGGTTATGAAAGTTTTGGTTATGCAAATGATAGCCACTTTGATAAAGCAAGTTTCTTCACTTTCTTACTATTTTCATTGGGTTATTAGATTCTTAAAGAAAATACTGAGAAGTAAGGATAAATATAACAGTAATAGTGTGTTTACTTTTTTTTTCTCTCTCTCTAGCAGTGTGTTAATTTATAAAAATATGTAGTTTTGTTTTCAACTTGATGGTAGAAGAAGATGTTTTGTTTGTACCTGAAACTTCTTTCCTGGATATCAGAGGTTCGGCACTCCAGAGAATTCCACGCATACAGCTTACTCCTCTAACTCCCCTCTAAATGTCACTCTCACTCTCTCTCCAAATGTCTAGATCATGCAATAGTGTAGTTGGTATAAATAAAAAATCTAATATGTAAACTCAAGAGTATTCAGAGATGTATGAAAACAGCAAATTAGTTTTCAGTGACTACTTTAAACAGTGCAATGGCCTTTGAATGGTAATGACTTGGATTGGATTCAAACAACTGACCTAGAAGCTTAAGGTCCTGAAGCCCATTACTAATCTGCTGAGATAGTTAATGATGCACAGGGATAATTGTAGAAACAGACTAAAATGCCTAAAACTAGTCAGAGGCGACAGTGTAGCCAGAAAATAAGGGAGGTACTTTTTCAGGTTCCTGCTGCTAATGGGTGCATTGATGTTTTTCATCTCTAGTTACTGTCATCTCAGCAGTCTTATCTAGTCTTCTATGTTCCCTGTTGCCTTATAGAAATACTCTTCTGTCAGAGTTTATTCTTTCATATGATAAACATTTACACAGAAACCTGTCGCAGTTGCAAGCATTTAAAATGCATTTAGAAAATGCAGCTCCATGTTGTATTTGAATTGACATTTTCTCTACATAAGAACCGTCAAAACTTAAAGTAATAAAGGCCAACTACTTAGAAAACGGATCTCCTTTTATGCATACTAAAAGTTATCCTTTTGGAAATTCCAGAAGTATCTAATCAGTGCTTGCTAATTGTAGGTGTTTTCAGCCAGAGCATGCAATTGGGCACACAATTAGCAAATCGAAGAAATATTTCATTGCATTTGCAGTTTTTATTTATTTTTATATCATTCTTCATTTTGTGCATTTTTTTTAATCTTAGTTGTAATTGCCATGCACTTCCCATCACCAGCTCACCCTGTGCCATCACCATAGTCCCATGCACTTTTCCCAGCCCAGTTTTGACCCCATTCCCCTCTCCACCCACATAAAATATCTCTGGTTTAGAATTGTTCATTGTTTTTCATTTTTACTTTATTACTTTTTTTTTTCCTGATTCCTTATGCTCCTGTTATAAGTAAAACAATCTTTTTTTTTTTCTTTTCTTTTTCTTTCTGGCTTATCTCACTAAGCATGATCCCTTCCAGCTCCATCCATGTTGCTGCAAAAGACATGAGTTTCTTTTTTGATTGCTGAGTGATATTCCATATGTATCACACCTTAACCCAGCTATCTGTTTTGGGGCATTTGGGTTGATTGCCACATCTTCACTATGTAAGAAAAAATAAAAAAAAAGATAAACATAGGGGTGCAGTTAACCTTTGAGTAGATATCCTTTGAGTAGATAGCTAGGGGTGGACTTGCTGGATCATATGGGACTTTAACTGGTTGCAAGAGAAAAACAGAAAGCAAAATTACCATTTTGACTATGGTTAAGAGAGAAATAAAATACTCAGAACTTGGACCCTTGGGGAACAAACATCAGGTCAAATACTGAGTTGTCCAACATTGGACAAGTCATGTAGCTATCTACTCTAAGCTTTAGTGTCTTCATTTCTAAGATAAGTACCATGATGCTTTCATTGCAGAGTTGTGTTGGAGAGCTGAGACACTGGCTCTAAACTGCCTAACACAATGAAGTTAGAAGATAACTACCTGGGAAGTGATGGCTATTGCCACTATTAATATAAATTTTAATACATGTGATACCCATTGTACCAGAAGACCAACAACTGACCTCCCTGATAAAAATTGCCATTGATAGCATCCCCAGTATTCTCAATATTCTTTACATAGAGCTCTAAAACAGTGATAGAGCTCTGCATTCTGCATCTAAAAGAAGGCAGCATTGTGTTTGACATAGTAGGCACTTACACACACACACACACACACAGAGTACAATACTAGAATAGAGAATAGAATAGGATATTGCAGGTTATATTTCAGGCTGTCATTTGTCCCTTTCTCTTCTGAAAGCAAAAGGATTTTTCTATTCTCTTTTATCTGAGAATTTGGTGGACCTCCTAGATATAAAATGTGTGAAAATGTGGATGTCCCCTCCTTCCCAAGATTGAGCTCCTAACATAATTATCCTTTGGACTTCCCTACCAGCTGCTGGCTCCAACATAATTTCCTCTCCTGTGATGCTGAGATTCTCTATATCACTTGCACTCAGTTTTCCCTGTGACATCAATTCTCTGATTAGGCTGAGAAAAATTACTTAATTTCTATTTGTTCAATTATCTTTTTGTTGTAAAGACTGGGATAATGACTTGTGAGAATGGACTGGGTTTTTTTTTCTTTTTTTAAATAAAAAAAGTTGGGAGCAGCTAGATAATATTTTAACTGAGAATCTGTCTTTTGGAATGCTCACTTACACCCAGAGGTATATGCCTATGTATCTTTTTAAAAAATATATCTGATAATTTTAAAGAAATAATATCTTTATAGTGAAAATGTTTAGAACATTCAAAGGAATGATGTGAAGAATATGTGATCAAAGATACATTTACATCTTTGTATTTTAATACCTATTTTATTGAAATAGTTATGAAGAGGGGAGAAATTATATACTACTAGTCTTCATTTCAAAATCACATTAGTTAGCTGTGCATGCAAGTAAATCATCATAAATACACAGTCTAAGGGGTTTCCTGTAGCACACTGCAAAAGTAAGATATAATCCATCAAATGTTGCAGACTGACTGCTTGATTGTAAGGTAAACAGTGATTAGATCCCCATATCTTCTAAGGAAAACTTAAAAATATACATAAAATTATTTCAGCTTATAAGAGAAATTGGAGGATAATACAAAATTTGAAGTAGATGAACACATAGGTAGTTTAGATTCCATTTAATATCATTTACTCAAATAATGTAGAGTTTTGACTCTGAATAAGAAAAGGTAGATGAAACAATATTTATTTTCTCATTTTGTTTGTTTATGGGGAAAAAAATCAGAGGCTTACTTGCAATGATACTAAACTTCTTGAGCTAGACAGTTGTTCAGGGTTGATATTCAGCTGATATATTTCAGTTAAGTTCTACCTGTTATTTAATTGTGTCTCAATTTTTCTTAAAATCACTGTCCCAATCCTGCACATATCCTTTGACATTCAATCCTTCCTGAGGTTCTCCTAAGAGCTTCTGACCTTTCTGAAACTGTGGGTAACAACTGTAGCAGAAACAGTTTATCATAACTCTCATCTTATATTTTGTCATGTTGGGCCATTCTGGTTATCAACTGTTAGAATATTGTCCTTTACTTTTTTTTTTTTTTTAAGATTTATTGATTTATACAATAGACCTGGGGTACAGGCAAGAGGTGCAGGGGTGATGAGAGGATTCAACAGAGACAGAGTAGGTAGCAGAACAGGCAGATCTATGAAGTACACCACTGAAGGGAGCAGCGTTTGGGTCAGGAGAGGTCTACCGTGCCCTGTGGGTCACCTCTGAGGTTGGAGAATCGACCTTGCACTGAAGCGGCTGCAGCTAGCTTGTACCATTGCATCCCTAACCTGCTGTACCACCAGGGAGGGCCTATCCTTTAAATTGTGGGAAAACAAAAATATAATGACTGAGTGTGGTTTTAAAAAACTTTCTTCCTGTCTTTCAAAGTTATTTTAATGATTTAACCTATAAGTCATGGTGCCATTTAGAGTTTAATATTTTATAGAGGTGGTATTTTAAAGAATTTCAATTCTATAGTCACTCTATTACAAGTTATAGCATTGTAGGTCACTTTAAAATATTTCACCATTGTACAAAAAATTGTCTAACTAGAATTAATAGAATGATATTTACTCTGATATAAAAATTGCAAATGTATTCTATTATGATGTTGAGAATTTTATAGGTTTTAAATGAACCATACCCAAAACATTCCATCCAGAATGTTATAAGCATGAAAGAGATCAATAAGCAATGCAGCAAATTTGAATGGAAAAAATGACAAGCCACACTTGTGACCCACCTGGTGATGGATAAAATAAAGTAAGATTTACTTTCAATTTCTTGTCAAAACAAAAGGCAGTTATAACAGGTAGGAGGGAGAGGGGTAATCTTTGCTAGACAATGAAATCATTTTGAGGATTACTTGCTTTTTTATTACATGTTAATCTTGAAAACCTGTAGTTATGTCGTTTTTTTTCTGTAAAAACACATCTTTTTTCTATTACATCATGAAAAAAAGCAAAAAAAAATGATATTGAATACTTTCTCTGAAAACATTTTCTAGTGAAGTCACTGAAGTTATGATGCATTTAATCCTGCATGTATATTCTCAGCCACCTCTGAAACACTTCATAAATATAGACAACTATAAATCAGGAAAATCATATTATCCTAAAGGAATCATTATTTAGAAAGAGCTCTGCTGAGAAATATTCTTATATGCTTTAAATCAGTGTTGTCCACTACAACTTCACAGTGGTAGAAATGTTCTCTACCTGCATTGTCTAAAATCGGTGCCACTGAGCACCTGTGGCTGAGAACTAGAAATTTGACTAGTGTGATTAAGAACCTGCTTTTTAAATTTTGTTATTTTTTTAATAATCATTAAGTTAGACAATTGAATGGGACTGGCATATAGTTTTAAGCTTAAGTTACCTGAAAATCTGTTTGAGTCACCCATTTCTAAATGACTGCATTTGTATTTTTACAGAAGTATTTTGTATGACTTCTATTTTAATGTTCAGATGTTTATTTCTACCAAACTTTAACACAGTAAACATAACAATACAAACAATACTGAAAATTGCATAGTTAAGACAAATTTATCGTCAGCTAAGAAATACTAACAAACCCTAGGAATGTTTTGCCACTGATCTTATACTATATTGATGATTTCTGTGTATGTGAAGTGAATCCTCATGCAATCTTTAAAAAAATAAAGATATTTTCCCCCTCACAAAGCAAGTTAGCCTTCCAATAAATTCTGAACTCATTATATTTTAGGGGAGGAAGCAAAGCCAGAAGATGTAAGGTATTCTGGACCTATTGTGCACTAATATTTAGTCAATTAATAGGAGCTTCAATAACACAATTATTTTCAGTTCTACTGACAAATCAATATCATAAATTGAAACAAACCTTGTGTTCTCAACAAAGTAAAATAAAGGCAGCAGCCACTTCTCTGGAAGGAATTCCGGGAGGGTTAGTCAAGCAGTAGCCTGATGGTTTGGCTTCTTTGCTTCTTGTATCTACAAAAAAGAGACATCGGTGTGGAATACTATTTTTTTTTATATTTTATATATCTTACATCATTCTTTAATTTTTACACAATGCATGCTTTATCACCCCATGTATGACTCCCAAGAAATTGCTGCCACCAATTCACCCATTTCCCATCGTTGTAGTCCCTTGTGTTCTTTCACCCCAGTTTTGATTCAATTTTTTCCACCCCCTCACCCCCAAAGAATATCTTTGGTTTACAGTTGTCTGTTGATTTAGATTTTTACATTGCTATAAGTATTATTATTATTATTATTATTATGTTACTTTTTATTTGGGTCCCCTATGTTTCTCCTATAAGTGAAACCACCTGTTTTTTTGTTTTGTTTTGTTTTGTTTTGCTTTTGGCTTATTTCACTGAGCATGGT
>NW_004567143.1:2299774-2395865 GCF_000260355.1 Condylura cristata
TTTTTTCTGAGACTCCTATAGAACATACCATCATTCAATTTGAATTCTTAGATGAACCCCACTTCCAAATTGGATTTTAACAAATGGATTGCTACAGAGAGTTACAGCTCTAAAGAAAACTGAACATTATGCCAAATAGTAAATACACTTTATATTCTGCAAGTTTGATAGTTTGATGGCAGAATATTTTTAAAATGGTCAGCTTTAAAACATGACATTTCTATTGACTGTAGAAATGGCTTAATTATGCCAGCAGCCTCCAGCTGCTTAGCCTCACTGTTCGGCACCAGAAATTTTATTACATTATTTTATATGTAGGGTATGGCGGAAAGGAACACAAAAATTGTTTTAGATAATAAGGTCTAGTGCCAAAATCTGATAAATTCTGATACTAATTTATGATATAGATTTATGTACTTAGAGGGAATATTCGAAGTCATCATTTGCAGATGAAAAAGTTGATAGGAAGAGAGACCAAGTAACTTGTTGAAGGTCAGAATATAGCTAATAAAAGATCCTAATCCAGGGTTGCAACCAGCCTCATAATATAAGTAGACCCTTAAAAACAATTTTAACCATACCTCGGTCAGATAAATTAGGGAGCACTACAGTAATCTTACTTCTCCTGGAATCAAATACTCCCATAAAGATAGGTCATGCTGGCTTAAAACAGTCAAGTATAGTCAAGGAACTTTTGGTAACTGACAATATGAAAATTCATTCTGATTCTATACTGATTCAAATGCTTTGACACCTATCTGGGGACCTTGTGTTGATTATATCTGCAAGTTGAGCAAAGCACAAAGGTATTTATGTACTCAATGAGAGAGGGAGAGATGGGAAAGTCACCAAAAGCTTTTCCCCTGACAACTTTCCTTACTTATTTCTACATATGTGGTAAGATCAGATCTATCACACTTCTGGGATATTAAGTGATGAAATTTTCTCATAGAGAAAAAAAACAAACCAAAAAAAAAAAATCACCTTTGAGAAGGGACTTCCCTGTTGTGAGGATGTGATTATTATTCCGAGATTCACCCTTGTTCCCTTGGTTATTTCGTCATTTTAAGATGCTCAGAAAAACACTCCTCCAGTCGTAATACCTCAGTAACAGGGTTTGGCTAAAGATGTTATAGGGTGAGGTGTTGAACTCTGTCTCAATATACGAACTAACATAATCAATTTGAGTACAGCAGGGCCTCTCAAGAGAAACACTGTTGGCACCAGGGTCCAAATAATTCTTTGTTGTGTTGACTGCCTTGTGCATTGAAGGCTGAGTAGCAACATCCCTCGCCACTGGATGCCAGTAACCTCTGTACCAGCTTTGATAACCAAAAATATCTCTGGACATTGACAAATGTTCCCGGAGGCACAAAATCTCCCCAGCTGACAACCACTGTGGTGGAGAATAGAAATGAATTAGCATTCAAGTTGTACCACTGGGTTTGTTGTGCTCTCTGGTTGGTGGTGCTGCTTTGGAGAGCTGAACAGAACTGGCTATTCCTCACCCATTTTTTGAGTCTCAGGGGAATAAAGACAGGCCAGGAGCCAGTGGATAAATATAGATGTTAGGTTATAACAAGTAAGGGCTAGGAGGAGAAGAATGACCTCCAATCTTCCTCTGGATGGCCAGAGCAGTTCCTATGAGAAAGTGGTGAAATCTGAAGGGTGAAGGAGTGAGATGTCTGCAGATGAATTGTTCCAGACGTTCAATTTCCAAAGGCAGGAGCTCCTTTAGCTGGAGAGAGCCTGATGCAGTAGAGGAATCAGCAAGTTCAGATACTAGAGAAGTCACGGGCAGTGGTGCAAGTTGACTTTAGAAAAAGAATGGGGGCGTAATCTTAGAGGTTCTTTCATGTGTCCTAACAAGTGATGGGTATATTCTAAGTCTATCTAGAAGCCATGGGATGTCCAAATCCCATATACTTAATATTGAAAATCTCTGGATGCTGCTATCAGAAAGTGCAGATGTTTGTATTGCTTTGGGAAGCCTCAACAGAGGCATCCTGGGGATGGAAGTTTAGGTTCCTATAAAACTGGTGATTCTGACTATCTGAAAACTCAGCGGTCATATTGTCCAATTTATTGAGACAAAAGTGATACTTTTCTGGGTCATCACTGATTCTTCTCCATTCATCTCAAGCCTAATGGCCATTCCTGGGACTACCAGGAATACCTGGGTTCTTTAGGAGGAAGGCTGAGAGATGCCAGAAGTTTGATACAAGCATCTGCTCTGCATGGTTGCCTGGGTTCCTCATTCCTGATTCTGCAGCTGAGGGACCACTTGTAACTGCTATGACTCACCAGTGCTCGCTCCACATGGCAGCAGGATCGCTACCCCATGCATTTTTAGTTCAAAGAGGTTTTGAAATGATGAGGTTTTACTTTATCTTGCACCTACATTTTTTTTTCTTTTTCCATATTTTGTAAAATATTTATTTTGGCCCTCCCTGGTGGCCCAGCAGGTTAAAGCACAGCACTAAGAAGCAAAATTCACTTCGCATGAGTTTGATTCCGGCCCTGTGGGAGGTGACCACATGGCACGGCAGACCTCTCCTGACCCGCCTACTGCTCCCCTCAGCAGTGTACTTCGTCGATCTGCCTGTTCTGCTCCCCACTCTGTCTCTGATGAATCCTCTCACCACCCCTGCACCTCTGGCCTGTACCCCAGTTCTGTATGCATAAGTAAATCTTTAAACATATTTATTTATGCAGGCATACACCAACTGGGGCAGACAGAGGTGTGGGGGAAGGTTGTGCGGATTCACGAGAGACAATAAGGAGCAGAACAGGCAGATCCATGGGAATCCACTGCTGAGGGGAGCAGTAGGGAGGCAGGAGCTGTCTGCTGGGCCCTGCGGGTCGGCTCTTTGGTGGGGATGGAATTCAGGCCACAGTGGCTGGCCATAGCTTGATAGTGGTGAGACTCACTCCCTTGCCAGGGAAGTGAGAAGAGTCTCACTCTATTTCTTTTTAAATCTGCTTTCTGGGTCCATGCCCAAGGAAAGGAAACTCTAGAAAGAACATCGTGTGGGACTTGTGTGTGTTTGAGAATCAAAGAAATGTGCCCTCTTGGTTCTTGAGGGCACAGTCACGAGTACCACCTGGTTCCTGATTACTGATAGAGAAGTGAGAAAAGAGGGAAAGCACATCCCTGCCATGTCATACAGGAATCGGGAACAGGAAGCAATGTTCTCGATATGTACCGCGCCAGCCGCTGTGATTTATGACACCTTTTCGTAGCTGTTTCATGAGTGATGGGCTTGTAAGCCAAAAATAAAGCTACTGTACTCACACCTGAGGTCTGAGAAGTGATAGTTTAGTCACAGAACTGGGTAAAACAAAACTCTATAAATAGCGAGGGAATAAGCACCACAGGCACTCTGGCGTCTCCTTGCCTAAGCACGTGTTAATGTCTCCTTGTGTTATATAATCTGCCACCTGTGTTTCCCTCAGCTGCCAATGAAGCTCAAAGATTCCATTGCTGCTGTGTATATATTTGTGGCTTTCTGGTTGCACCAAGTGTGCAATACTTATGTAGTGAACACACGATTTAGTGCATAGAAATGTCAACAGAATTAAGAAGGGACCACATGTTAGCAATTTTTGTTTGTTTCCTTTTGGGAAATTCTTCTGCTGAAGGTTAACTGCTTAACATAATTTTAAAATGATTATACTAATTACTATATAGAAATGAGCTTTTTATATGGAAACAGAGAGTTATTTCTAAAAACCCTATTACTGTACATGAAAATGGCTGTTTGGCGCTCTCCAGTTCTCTGCAGAAAAAATAAAGGGATTCTAACGTTCAGGTGCCATGGTTGATTTATGAGTGTTTGACATCTAAATTAAATCGTAGAAGTTTGAAGTTTCCAAATCACTATGGGGATTAAATGTGATCGTTTAAGAGATGTGGAGAGTATAATTTCCGATGTTTAGCACATCAAGTGAACAACGGCTGTAAACATCACTCATCTGGATAAAAAATGTTGGGATTGGATCTGTAAGGACATATTCTGTGGATCAGATGCTTCCTTTACATAGTATAGAAACAGAGTGATGGAAAAGAAACCTAGTTAACTTCCTTTTTGTTTTTAAAGGACACGGAAACAGACTCAGTGGCCATGGGGTTGGCTAAAGTCCTTAAGTAGGATGGCAAGGATGAGTTGAAGACCCCTGCGAATCACTCACTCCCACCATCCCTACTGCACAACCATGCGGTCTCCATTTGCCAACTGCTAGTGGTGGTGGGGGTGGTGGGGTGGGGGTGGCCGGCTAAAACGGAGAGATGGAGAGGCCCCATGGCAAGCGTGGCCGAAGCTCGCATGTGGCTTCAGAAGTGAGGGCCAGCACTCAGGAGCGGGCAGCTCAGCTCCTGGCCACGCCAACGAATCTCTGGTCTTGCTAAGTGGGAAATAAAATTGTGGAGAGAAAGGTGCAGAGCATCACTTAGCACACAGGACTGAATCATAAGCCCAGAGGGTCATTCTGCACCCACATCCGGCTTGCGATCGCTCTCAGTGTCCACCACAGTCTAGCCTCTGCTGGTGAAGAGGGGAAGCTGAATGCAGCCGAAAGAGGCACGCTGTGGAGGCCAGAAGCCAGGGCCATCGGCTCTGGCCGGTGGCCCAGGCTTGCAGGGGGTGGGGTGGACAAGGAGGGCTGGGAAGCCCCAGGTCTCCTCCCAGCGATGACCCCTGGGAGTTTGGAAGGACACAGGCTGGCCTGCGTGCAGGGCTCCGAGCAGTGCACCAGGAAGCTGTTTGCAGCAGTCTCGCGGCTTTCAGGATCGATGCAGAACGCAGAGGTCTCTTGGTGAGCCTGAGAGGGGCCCCTCAGAGGAGCATTATGTGCGGCCGTTCCCAAAGGCAGGAAGGAACTGGCTGGAGAGCGAGGGGCAAAGCTGGTTTGCATGAAATATTAATACCTGGTAGTACAGGGTGAATGTAATCAGGGCCCAGAGAGAGAATGAAGGCTTTGGACTGGGATGGAGACAGAACGGGCACACACACTAGACCAACTCCCAGTCAGCTGTGGGAGACAGAAGATGCAGTGTGGAGATGAAGATTCACTCTCAAGAGCACCGAAGGGCTGCCGTTTGGAAAGGGAGGGACGTGACCCCATAAGTGGAACAAAGGCAGAGCACGCGAGAGTGTAGATATGGCCCCTGACTGAGTCTGCAGGGTCCCCATTAGCCACGAGCCCCAAAGACCTCCTCTACACAGAGGCCCTACCTGAAGCACAGTCGACCCTCCTTAGAGTTTCACTGTCATGTAAAAATCGTTTTATCTATTGAAACAGCAGCACCTGGCAAAGACACTCGTGTAGGGCCAGGGAGAGGCACCATGAAGGGGTTCGTGTCTCATCTCTTCTTGGACCTTTGACAGCTAATTTGTGCTGAGCAGTTTGGCCTCTCCAGACCGTGGTTGTGGCTGTTAGCCTCATCAGGGCAATCACTAGCTGGGACTCAGTCACCTTCGCAACCTCTGGAAATGCCACCTCTCGCTTCCTTGTGCTGCGCAGGAGGCAGGACTCTTGGCTCCGTGTACTGACTGGGTCCTGGCGCTGGAAGTCCTCGGCCCAGTCGGAAGCTCTCCGGGGACCAATTACAAAGCAGTGCAGATGGGCCACAGGTCCGGTGTCAGCCTGGTTCCCTGGGTGGGACCCCAGTTTATCGTCCGCTCAACCCAACACTCTCCCCTCTTGTAGCTCAGGTTCTGGGGAGACAGAGGTTGACAAAACCCAATTACTGCTCTGTAGGAATTAATCTCCTCTCCAAAAGATTACCCACCTACCTAGCATCTGTCTTCTATCATGTATTATCTGTCAACTATTGACCCATCTATGCAGATATAAAAAAAGATTATATATGGCAGAAAGTGGGATACACAAAAATGCATGATGCCAAAATGCACAGGAGAAAGACAATGATTTGAGGATAATTGAATTGGGATTTGAAGAATAATAAAGTGTTGGCCTGCCCCTAAAGCCATGGAAATAGAAATGATTTCTATCCTGTTACCCTTAAAAAGATAATCAATACTTGAAAATCTGCTTCTCTGTGTGCCTGTTTCTATTTTAAAGTCCCTCCAGCCTATGAAATTCTGGCCTGAGCCTGTGACCTGGTTTTACTTCTCAATTTAAGTCCATTTAAATAAGTGCCTAATACCCACAGCACATCTTGGAGGAATTCGGCATGCTTAATTTCTCTGCTGAAGTGATTGTCCTTCTCTACCAGAATATGCTTTGGAAGGTTTCCTCCTTTCTGTCTCTTCTTCAAAAGACTTCACGATGATTTCCTGATTGCATTTTAGACATCTTCCTGGGATCGTTGTTTCTGGCTTCGTTTTTCCCCTTCTTTTAATATTAATGGACACACTTTCCCTTGATGTCCGTGCCTCGGGCTGACCTGTGTATCTCCTTTCAGTCACCACCAGAGATGAAATGCCCTTGATAACCTTCACCTTGAGATTTGCTTGCCTCTCTGAAGTACTTCATTTGGTTTTCAAAACTCAAACTTGTAAGAAATCACACGGGCCCTAAATGTAACATTACTCATGCAAAAGGGGGGGGGGCATAAAGACAGACACAAAAGGATACAGTAGAAATACTCAAAGAATTAACAGAATGAGAAAAGGAAGCATTAAATTCACATCAAACAACACTTTGAACATTAAAGCGAATGAAAGTAAGGGAAGAAATCTATATGGAAACCAAGCAATCACTGCTTCCTGACAGCTGCAGTTATTAATTAGTGATCCATCATTTGCACTAAATGCTCAATCAATACTTTCGCTTCTCTGGCAGCCCATTTGCTTTGGAGCTCACTTCTTAATGGGGCTTGATTCAGCTCGTCCTCATGTTTGTCACTCTGCCCATAAAACCCAGCCCGGCAGGGAGCTCATGAGCTGTGCTCTCAATGAGGTGAGAATTCTCTGCCCAGACTTCAGTCGTTCCTACACCTGCCCCACGCTCTTGCAGTCCTTTCTTCATGTTGTTACTAAGTCTGTTTTTTTTTTTTTCTGCGTAAAATGCTTACATGGTGGATCTTATGCCATCTTCGAAGTGGGGCACATACCTTTCCCACGTAATTCCCATCTATCCCAAACAATATCCTTCTCTCCCTATCCCTGATCATCCCCCATGCCATTCCCAGATGATAGAGTCAGTGGGTTTGGACCAAATCTGGCTCTTTGAGTCAGTTGCTGTGTGACAGGGGACAGGTGACTTAACCTCTCTGGACACCTGTCTGCTAGCTACAGAGTTAATGCCCAGCTCCAAGTTTAATGAATGAGGAAAACGAACTAGGTCATGTCTGGAAGGAGTTGGCTTGCTACTTGGGAATGGGAAGATGATCAAACAGTACTTGCTGAAGGAGCAATGAGCGGTAGCAAGCAAAGGAGTTGACAGTTGTGACTCTTGTTATGATTGTTCTGTTTGGTGGTTTCTGTTCTCTCCTTCTGGAGTGTACTTCTCCAACTGACTCATCCATTAAGATCTATCTCAGGAACAGTCTTACATGAAAACTTTCTTTAACTCTCTCTCATCAATATTCACTTCCCTCATTCTATCATGGCTCCTTGTCCAGACCTCATTACAGCATTTTGACTGCAGTGCACATAAGATTGATTCCTAGATGGGGAGACTCACATTGCTAGAAGGGACTTGTTCATCATGTACGTCGCCTGGCTACCACGTACCTAGAACATGAGAGGTTACAAGCCTCTACTCATTTACTCAAAAGCTTATAACCTCTCATGTCCCGGGTATGTGGTGGCAGGGGGATGTAGATGATGAACAAGTCCCTTCCAGCAGTGTGAGTCTCCCCATCTAGGAATCGAGGACCCAAGTAACACAGTCCTCAAAATAAGACTTCCTGGGAGTGGGATACAGGGGCTACAATGAAACCATTTGACCGGGAATTATTGTCAGATTGATACCAAAGCTATTTTGTATCTAAGTCCTGATGAGATTGCTTTATAAATTTAGGATAAACAGATCCATATGTAAATATTATATCAACTGCACTATTAAGGTTAGGATTTACAGCCTATTTGGAAACATCACCTTTTGCTTATGTTTCTGAAAGTATGTGTCTGCCTGTGGAAACAGTCATAACCTTAAGAACACAGCATCCAGCAAAATTGTAAATATATGTGAAAATGACCTATGGGTAATTATATGGACAGGAAATTTATATAGACATTATTATACAACTGCAGCTAGAGATGCTGTGCGTATAAATAACAAAGGCATACTTTTACAAACACCAGATGGCACACCACTGTTCTTTCAAACCACATGACCCAGAGAGACTCTCTGGGGTGTAGGCTCTTTCCCTATTTGAAATTCTGGGCTCTAGGATTTAGCCCCACTGTCTGTTAGCAGAAGCCAGTTACAAAATAGGTTTGCTTATCAATAATTTCATATGTAAAGTAGGAAGTGCTTGTATTCACCAACTGAAATGAGAAGTGAGATAAAGCAAGTATAAGTCTTTTATACTCTAAAACCCATAAGGCTGCAGATATTTTAAATAGAGCAAATCCTAGGGCCTCTTTGTAATAAGAGGAAACTGCCAGTCAAGACCCCATTGCTCACCCCATATCATTTGTCTAGAGCCTCACCCATCTCTGCTAGGGTGAATCATGCTGGACCTCTCACATTTTAGTTTTTATTTATACAGTTTCAACAACAAACAACTCACCCTAGGCTACATATGGAATTCATTTTCATTTACTGGGGACAAAGAGAAAACTCCTATATCCAAATCAATGAATAGAAAAATGTTCCTTTTAAAGACTCACTCATAGTGTATTCCCTGCATCAGTGGCATTGTTGTTTAGGACAAATCTGTTGGTTAAAAACCCGGCTATCATATAGATCCTTGGGCATTTTGGTAGTTTAACCTAAGGGAGACTCAGCAATTGTCCACTTAAAGGACTTGGTAGAAACATGTGTGACCCACAACTTCCACACTCGATACACATCTGACACATGGAACCATGTCATGTCGGTCTTCTTGTACCCTGTGTTGGTAATGAGACTTGATCAGAGTAATATTCATAAAATACCACCCTGTCCTGGAAGGGCACTTCCAGTGCTGGGCTCCAGGTCATGCTGCTGTATGTACAACCTGCAAGTCAAGGAGAAATCCTTGCAGTAGGTCATAATTGTGTTTTGTGCATGCACAAAATTAAGGTAAAACCAGGTGCAAAGAACATGGAACTTGGAACACAAAGGAATAAGTGTGTACAGTATGATGCAGCTAATCCAGGGCCTGAATGTTGGAAAGATCCTTCCCTTGATCTACATGCGGCATGTTGGCAAGGAGCTGAGTCTATTTAAAGAGGCTTAGTTTGGGTTCCTGGCTGACCACAAGGTGACAGACTTCAGCAGAACCACACATTCGGGTGAATGTGTGCATATCATTTCTCCTTAGGCTAAGAAGAAACTATGTGGTTCAAAGAAACCAGAGTTCAAAACTCAAGGCCCTTCAATAACACTAGCCTTGAGAGTGTGTTTGTTCTACAGTGGTTTTAAGTTGTTTCTGAGGTGTTTCCAAAAGGCAGTAGAACTGGTGGAATTGGTAGAATGAAAACATACTTGTATGATTTGCTGCCATAAAAGTCCCTTCCCTTCTGATCTCTCATATTAAGCTGTTGTCAGGTCTGTATGTTGATTGTCTGCCTTCTGTATGAAGGTGTGGCTGGCAGACCCAAACCAGACAATTGCGTTAACACTGTAGGAGTCTATCTTTGTGTGAACTACCTGAGTGACCTTGGGCAAGTAAGTTCATATCTCAGAGGCCCAATTTTGTCATCTTTACTTCGAGAGGGTAATTATAATACCTGCCTGCCTCTATCAGTGATTATTAAGATACAGAAGGATCAAGGTATGAGCATGGTTTATAAGTGTTATGTAGGAATAGATGTTCATTACTGAAGCAGGATGCAGATTAAATGAGATAAGCGACAAAGAAGGTTACACCTCAATTACACAGTTAGAGTGTTTTATTTTTCAGAAATGCCTTTAGTAATCAGAATTCAAATAAACACCAGCCCAGTTACATCTCAAATGTCACTCAAGAAGATAGACTCTCAGGCCAGAAGCCTCAGGCAAAACAAGGCTAATAGGTGTTTTCCTAACTGGTTTTGAAATTGTGTGCCCTGAAGCTCTATCCCCATTGTACTGATGATTAAATGGGGACTTAGTGATATTAGAAGCTTGTGCATAGTCATTGAGATAACCACTGGCAATTCCAAAATAGCAACAAAATGCCTGCTGAAAAGTCAACATCTCTGAAATGATTCTGTGTTGCCTAGTCTACCTGTTTAACAATAAATGAAAACACACTTCAGGCAGCAGCCCAGCTTCTAAATATTAACAACAACAGTCTAATTTGATGTAGACACCTCCAAGTTCAGGTGTTCTTTTAATATTCCATATGGTGGTCTGTTTTATTTACCATCTGTGTAGCTGTAAACAGTCAGCACACAGTGGTTAACAGGACTAAATATTTATACTGTCATATACTATAAAACCTCACTTGCTTTCTTCTAGTGGTATAGGGCTAGTTGGCTACTAACCTCGAAGAGCATTGAATTTCCCCTTTTTTCTCGATAACTAGACTGATTTCTATAAAGGTTTTTAAAGTAAGATTCTGTGGCTTGTCTGAGGCTTCAGGGACTGGAGGAACCCATCTCTTGATAGGGAGTTCTGCTAGTAAGACTGAGGGTCTCCCTAAGTCACTGAGCAGGTAAGAAAATGCCATTCAGCCATTGGATACAGCATCTAATCCTTAAATCCTTTTCTGTTGAGTGGAGGATGTTGGAGTCTATGTTCACTTAAAGAGTGATAGTATGATTGAAAATAGCAATTTTTACTTTTACAACTTAAGAGTGATAAATAATTCCAAGTGGCTGACACTGTTATCATTCCATTAAATAATGGCCATAGGTTGACTAAGGACATATACATGCTGTATCACCTCAGCATTAGTTATATTGTTTGATAGTTAATTACCTGCTAACATGAGTTCCCCTTCCCTCCCACCAACAAATCATTAATACAGACAAAATAATAGTCTCATTCTCCAAGAAGTTCACTTTTACCTAGTTATTTAGCTCCTTTAATTTATGTCTTCCTGGTTTTCCCTGGGTCCCCAATCTTCCAAAGTTAAGCATGCAAATCTATCTTGGTGTTACTACTTGAAAATGGTAGACACTTCTTTGACATTTGCTTCGGTCCATTCATTAAAAGTAGAATCTACTTTTTTCCTAGGGTTTTAAACTCATTAGATGATTTATATTTATTAGCTTCTAGAGTAAAGGAAGATTGCACTCAGAAAAATTAATCACTCTCCTTTTTATTAAATCTAATCTAATTTCTCCTCCACCAAACATTGCGACAATCAATTGTATATTATTTTTCTCTTACTGTGTCATTCCAGAGATTCCGTCACGCAAAATCCTTCCTAACAAGCGAAGGCTGTGTCTGTTTTGTGAGGTCAGGCTCCTGTGTCCGCCTTCCTCTATTTCTTCCATTCTAGGTTTCAGCATTTTCTTTATTGGTTCTTTAGTCCAACAGTCACATCTGCAGTGACTGAGAAAATGCAATGCCATCACTGGCTTTGATGTAAAAGAGCAAACTTAGCTGGAAATTTCACAAGGTTCGTGGCTGCTGAGCTGAAAAAGTGCAATTTTTAACAATTCCTAATGTAACCCTGCAACAGTTTTAAATGGAATAAACAGAGAAATCTAAAACAGCAGAAGATAAATGTGGCATCCATAGTGATAAAATGCTAATTTTGGGCCTTCATTCTTCTCAGGCTTTAAAATTAGTGAACTGAAATCATGTTGGAATTATTTGTTTTATGTTAAAATACCTCTTAGCAATTACCTCTACTTGATCTATGGTCTTTGAGAACATCTGCGATTTAATTCAGCATTTTTATTACCCTTGAATTATTTACTTAACTTTTTGCTTTTACACATTGTGTATAATTGAAAAGACATAACTCCCTTATCCTTGAATTCAATTCTCCGATGGCTGAATGCTCGAAACTTCTCATTCTCATTCTTTTTACCCTCTCTGAATGTTTTCTTTGCGAAAGGAAGCAGCCTTTTGGTTTTGTAGTTCTCTCAAAAGGAGTCTATTGTTTCAAGTATAAAACAGAGATGGAAATAGAAAACTGAAAAATGTCCAAAATTACTTTTCTAGCATAAACCAGGGTGAACAGCCCCCAAGAATTCTGGCTTACCTTGCATGAAGACCTTTGGTGCTCATATGTTGAAACATCAAGAGAAACCTCTCTTATACTAAATCTGTTGAGTTCTGGAACCTTCTCCCTTTTCTCTTTCTGGGTTAAGAGATGATTAATAATTTATTCAGTGACATAAAAGTTGATTTGGACTTCTGTTGTTTTATGACATTCATATAATACTTTTCCCCCCAATTATTGTAATAAAAAAGATTGTTCCTCTGACTTGGAACATATTTTTTATTTTCACAGTTCTTATCCCTATTGTCTGTTCCAAAATGCTGTCAGCAGAGTTTCTTTAAGCCCATTTATCATCCTGTAGAGTAGCACCTCCTTCCTTGCTCACTTCAGAACACCTAAGTTTGCTAACGTAGCAGCATTCCATATTATAAAGGACCCAAGAGCCTCCCCAGAGAAGGCAATTATCTATTATGCTTAGGGGACACAAAACACAGTTCCTGCAGGGACAAGCCTGCTACTCTCTTCATGCCGGGCTGACCCCAATCAATTCTGGATGCCTGCAAATCCAAATTGAGTCCTGGATATAAGGTTAAAAACAGCACATTTTTACTACAGAATAATCTTCCCAGGGTGACTACCAATATCGAATATTTTCCATGGGCATTTGTAATGCTCAAAGGAACTTTAAAATAAAAATGTTAGACACCTATTTGAGGCTGTCTTATTTCCCTTTCCACCCCCATGTGCTACACAATCAGACTTCTGGTATGACTTTTGCTTGTTTGTTCTCTAAGTACATTGTCACGTTCTGTGTTAATCAAGTATCACAGTGTGTAGGGAATGTGTGAGCAGAATTCAAACAAAAGTAATTTTATTAATATATTACTTAGAAAAAGGGTCATGATCTGCTGAAATGCATCCAGTGATGGAACCCTCACTATTTTTTAAATGGTGCAGCTGATAAAGGTCACACCTAGGCCCTTATTGAATGGACTGGTTCCTTCGCAGCCCATGAAACATAAGACATGCTGTCTGTCCTCCAAAAGTAGTGAATTGCTCTGATACGTCATATATGCTAGCTTGATGGTGATTATTGTTCTCTTTAGTTAGAAGGACAATAAATACTCAGACAAAGCTTTACAATAAGCAACAGTAATTTCTGTTCTTCAGTATATTCATGGTACAGGGATATTTCATTCTGGTGCTGGATGGTGAAAAAATGGTGATGAAGATGGAACTCCTTGGTCCAAGGGATTAGGAGCCAGAATAAGCTTAGGGTAAATTGTGAGAATGGTGATGTTAGCAAACAATGGGCATTATGCCAACCTGTCTTACAGGTTAGTGTTATTAGTTGACCTGTGTTCCTCCACCCCCAGAAATCCTAACCCTGGCACTTGTGACTGGCAACTCCTTTGAAGATAAGGTCTTTGAGTAACAGGGAGGTGTTTGAGTGGGCCCTGATTCAGTTTAACCGGCATCCTTTTAAAAGAGGAAATGCCCTGTGGTAACAGAGATACAGAGGGCAGAGGGCTGTGTGAAGAAGGAGGCCAAGACTGAAGTGGGCACCCACGACTCTGGGGGTGAAGAGGCAGAAAAAGAAAAAATTGAACATTGTTCCCTGTAACTTACTTCACCCCTAGAATGGCAAGACAATACATTCCTGTTGCTTCTGACCACCCTGTTGCTAATATTTTGTTATGGTACTAAATTAATGCAGGTCGTAATATTTTCTTTATTATTTAAAATTATGCCTATTACAAAATATTCACAAACTGGATCAAAGAAGTTGACCAGAATTATGGCCTATTAAGGTGCAATTAGATTAAAATTAATAAGGTACAAATGAAAAGCATTATCCTTAATGACTCACTTGGGGAGAACAATTTAGGTAACTTGAAGCGTATATTTTACATTTAGAGAAATTAGTCAAAGTGGTCAACTCGATTCAGTCAATAACATTGAATATACTATATCTCAGGTCCTCTGGTAGAAAATGATGCAAAGATAAGTAAGAGGTAATATTAAAAATACAGTTCTGTATGTGAGAAAGGCCAGATATTTCCATTTAGAGAGGTTTTGGGAAATTTCCAAATTCAGTAGAGATGAGTGCATTTTATCCCCACAGTTCAGGTCGTACAGAGTAGAGGTGACAGATAAAATACATGAGAACCGGTGAAATTTAAATGTCATGTAAACAACACTCTTTAAATATATGTCTTATACAATATATGGGGCATATTTGTACTAAAAAATACATAATCTGGAATTCAAATTTTATTTTTTGTCCTGTAGTTTCATGTGACAGCAGAGCTAAGAGGTAGAAAGTTACATTGAAGAAACCCAAGAGGAGGAACCAAAGAATCATTATCGAGCTTGAGAACTACCACTCACACTTCCTGCTTATTGTGGTGTAGCAAAACAAAACTATAATCTTTATTTTTTTTAAGATTTATGTATTTACGCACAGAGAACTGGGGTACAGGCCAAAGGTGCAGGGGCAGTGAGAGGATTCATCTGAGACAGAATGGGGAGCCCAGGAAGATTAATAAAGTACACTGTTGAGGGGAGCAGCCTGTGAGACAGGAGAGGTCTGCTGCGCCATGTGGGTCAGCTCCCTCCCAGGGGATTGAACGCTCACTGAAGTGGTTGTGGCTAGCTTAGAACTACTCTTTAACCCATTGCACCTGGGAGACCCCGAACTGTTATCTTTTAAAGCAGCTTTTCCTACATGTTTTATTTAGCTCAGTGATCAAGAACTATTTAGTGAAACATTATTTACATAATAGTGTGTCCATATTATAAACATTTTTTTTTATTGTGAATGTGATTGTGAAATAAGTTTTGCAGTCTAGAATTTCCAAGTTCAAGGATGAAATACCAGAGGGGGAGAAGAATGAAAATGTCTTTCCTCTTCTCTTATTTGTATTTTAAACTGTTTCAATGTTTTTAAGCACCCATTCAATTGTAATTGTATCACCAGTGTTTGATAAACAGTTATGAAAATTGCCCTTTTTTTTAGATAACCCATTAAGGTAAGCCAATGGCTCCATATTTTAAACTCTAGTATCCTTCTACCACAATATATATATTATTTAATTTCTAAAGAAATATGTGTACATTTCTTCAGCTGCAGTAATTGCTTTGACAGTTGGCAAATTGGCATTTGACAATTAAATGCCAACTCATAGACTACAGTTCTCCTTAAGCATTTCATCTTTACAAGTACTTTGCAAATTAATGTGGCCTAATAACAAAACTCCTGGAAATCACCGGCATCAAATTTGAGTTGAGTTTACTCATCTATATGTGAAGATGAAAAGCCACATGAGACCACCACAATCAAGTTTCAAATGTCCCACATTAGTGAAGCACCTATAGTTGGGATTTTTACATAGTAAATACTCAAAGTACATTAATGCTGTTCACTTCTCTATTTTTTTTTTTTAACAAACCACTTGAACATGTCAATTAAAAATCTAACCAAGTGTTTTTTTGTTTTGTTTTGTTTTTTTGCTGTTTTATTACTTCTTTGTTTTCAGGGAGAGATTAAAAAGGGTAAGAGAGAGGTTTTTGATTTTTCTATTTCTTTTTATGCTGGAAATTATAAATACCTGAATATAGAAAAAATTCAAATTATCTTATATAGGAAGGAGGATCTACTCCAGAAAATGGTTGACTCTATGGACCACCATTGGTAGATTTCAGGTGATTGATAGATTTGAAGAGAAATACACACATTAAAGTTATTGTCCAATAAACTGTTACCCGCCATTCAATATCCTTTGCAGTGTAAAGCATAAAAAGACAGATTATGTACACACATTTTGGTAATTTCCAGGAAACAACTGACTCACTGAAGCATAGGTGATATATTTGGAATATAAATGCACATACTAATGGAGCTGATTTTATCATCCTTAAAGCATAATCAAAGTCAATATTTCACTACCACTGAAGAGAAGGTGACTTTAGACCCAGGCCACTTACCTCAGGAAGGATGCAGGGATGAGGTCATTTGTAAGCCACGTCCATAAACTAACAGATGGTGAGACAACTCCTTGTTCTACACAGAACAAGAAATTTTTCACTAACACATATCTATAGATACAAAACCCAGAAAATTTAGACATCCTGGCTGTAAATAATGTAGGTGTTTCCCCATAACTTATTATGTTTAATATCATGTTGATAAATTCAGTTCTTAGACATACAGTATACCATTTTCCAGAGCATTTTGACTTTACATAAGAAGACCTTCTAGTTGGTGATAATAAGATCCATCCACTAATGGTTATATCAGAATATGGATAACATCACTAGTAGAAGAAATACTTATAGGTGGTTACTATTATTCCCTTTAATATACTTCAACATCTTAGGCAAACACTCATTGTAAAGAACATTACTGTTTTCAACAATAGGAACAATGATTTTTTTTCTTTTCTATCTGTCTACTAGTCATAAGAGAATTTACTCAGGAGTAACTTTTTCTGATGTTAGAAATGTCAGGAAAAGACAAGCCCCTACTTTTGTATATGTCATGAAGTAGAAAGAACTTAAGGGCTATACATGCGCTCTCAACACTTGGTGTTGGGTGATGTCTGAGGGTGCTCTGGAAATACACAGAGGAGGTGATCCACCTGCCCTGCAAGATAGGAAGCTTTCTGAAGGAGAAAAACCTAACTTGAATTGTACAAATGAATAGGATTTAGGTACAGGTACAGGTGACTGGGATGTAGGTTCCAGGTCAGGAAATATCTGGGGGAAAAAAAAAAAAAACAAAACAAAAAAACAAACAGGAGAATCCACAATATAGACCTGAGATTAAACAAACAAATAAACAAACAAAAACACACACACACACACACACAATTTTATTGACCAACTTGTTTCTGTAACTGTTGAGTGAGGTAGTATAAAGGTCTTAGAATGTTTATGAGACGTGAAAGAATATTTCCCCTTTGACATCCTTAATGTGCTTTGCAAGCTGATAGCAGTCAATTTGGTTGTTCATAGATGTTAGTTTTGTGGGTTTGATCTGTAGATTTCTGTCTTCCAATAGTTAGATGCAGATAATGTCTGTTGGTCAATAGCTGGTAGGAAATACCAGTCCTGAGTCTGCTGTAGATGAAAACACTGAGGAAAAAGGGCAAAGAGCAGTAATAGAGTGTGAGGTGTGACTTCCATTCATTCAAAGGTTTTCTGTCCATTTGGACAATTTAACAAGACCTAAAATTTAGGGCACAGTTCAGAGTTGACAATATTCCAGCTGCATATGGTGGCCCTTTATCTAGTGAAAATTGGGCAACACAATCTCTGTCATCAGCTCCCCAGGAAAGAGAATGGCCTTGTCATCTTCAAAGAGAATATTTATATTGGGGATCTTATACTCACCTTGAGTTTTTAAATCCTGTTCACAAAAAAGAGATGAAATACTCACTGAAGATTTTCTTTCTCTCTACTTATCTTGAATACCACTCATCTCACCAAAGAAAAGATATTTCAATGATTAAATACATGAATAAACATCCCAGTATTGGTGAGCAAGGAGTGTTGTTGAAGGAATGCTAACCTCATGGAGAGGGCTTCTGATTTGTCTTCCTGTGTATCCCCACCCTTCAACATGGCAAACATTCTCCATGATGGCACTCTGTATGGCAACTCAGCATCTGTAGGGTGTAAATATTAGAGCAACACACACACACACAAAGTCATACAGCCAAGGCTGAAGTATTTTAAATTAAGGATAGGCATTTTGATAATGAGTTTTAAATAAGGATCAGATAAGTTTTGAACGTTCATGCTGAAACATGTGTTGGACAAGGATGGGAGGAGTTTCAGTAGCCAAATAGGGGCTTAGTGCAGAGATCAATGCTAACCCATTTATACTAAGAAAAAGGGAAATATCCAAAAAATGCATCTTTACATTATTTTATAATACTCTGAAAATAGAAGGAGATATTCATGTTAAACATTCAGCTTAGATGACTATTTACAAACATATCATTTATACATCCATACTTGTTGGTGTATATTTTTGTCTGTCTACTTCCCTGGAGTATGTCTTTAGCAGGTAGATGTGCATGTGTGTGTGTGTGTGTATGCATACATTTATATACATTCCCACCTAATAAAAAAAGCAGCCTAGATTTTTATCAAATTAACAACCCTTCTAATTAATTTAGTCCAAAGGCCCTTTTTGCTAACTTTGTATTTCTCATCTTTTTTTTTTTTAAGATTTATTTATGTTTCCATACAGAACTGGGGTACAGGTCAGAGATGCGGAGGGTGAGAGGGTTCACAGAGACAGAGTGGGGAGAAGAACAGGCAGATCGATGAAGTACACTGCTGAGGGGAGCAGCGGGCGGTCAGGAGAGGTCTGCCATGCCATGTGGTCACCTCCGGGGCAGGCAGGGATCTGAACTCATGCAGAAGTGGCTTAAGCATCTTAGTGCTGTGCTTTAACCCGCTGCACCACCAGGGAGGGCCCTGTTCTCATCTTTTTATTGGCTGCATCCAGATCTCTTCAAAGTATGAGCAAAATCACCTCTTTAAAACACTTTGAAGAAACCCTCACATAAAATGAACAGCGTGTTGTAAGTCCAGTCAAAGTTATAATATATTTTGAAAAGTTAACAGAGTTTGTGAAAGGTGAGGGACAGTAGAACTAATTTAAAATGCTAACAAGTTATAATTAATCAGCCTTAACAATTAGGTGATTAATAGCTGGGCTTTTAATCATCAGCTCTCAGGAGAGGCCACTGTTTTGTATACAATGAACTGTACAGCCATTATACATTTTGTCTGAGCAGCTATTAAGTTTCTATTTCCTTTATCATCTGATGATAGAATTTGATTATTTCCCTTATAACTCTTCCTGATCAAAAATCAAAACCAACCCTGAGAATTTCATGATGAAAACAATGCATCTAGCACGTAAAATCAATGGATTTCCACTGACTGCCTTCGAGCCAGTTGGCAACTCATTCATTTATTGTCACTCTCATCTCTGAACTTCAATAAAAATGATGGTCTCTGTAACTAATTTTGGCATTTAATATCACATTAACTTTCATTGCTATTCAGTTATTCCCTGAGTGCCTTCCCTCCCCCAATAGACTGGAAGCCCCTGGGTCTGCGGCAAATTGGGTAACCCCCCACCCCATCATAGACATCCCATAAGCAGCTGCAGCTATACAGAACAGAACTGAGTTTGTGATATTTTCTCTCAGTCACTGGGTAGGTTTGGAATTACAGAATCCGTCCACCATGTCTGCAACTCAGATTTCAGCCAGTGTATCGGTGATGGGACCAGGTAAAGTAGGCAGTGGATGAGCTCTCTTTTAGCTGAATAATGAAAACAGGAACTAGAGCTAGCAAGCTCGGTGATTCTGCTGCTATCTATAAGTTTGTTGTTAAAACTCCAGAGCTCAGAGCATTGCATACCTTGCCTTCATTGCTCTGCCTAACTACCTCAGACACGCAGAAAATGGGGAGAGATTTTGTCTCGAGATTCCTTACCTGTGCCATCTACCTTGGGATACTAGCAGAGGCAGAAGGCCTTTGGAAGGTGAGCTACTTGGAAATTTTCCAAAATCTGGGAGTTTGATCCCACATCCTGACTTTAGTCTTCAGATGAACTAATAGCCCATCTCACTACCTTAGAAAAAGAAGCAAGTTAAAGTCTGGGTCTGTTGTAATGCTAAGAAAAGCCAATCCTCAGCTCATGATGTAATGCCATAGCAGTTCGTCCATTTGCAAATGCCTCCCTGTGACTGAAGGCGCTCTGTCTTCTGGCTAGCACCTCCTCATTCACTTAAGCTTGGAGCCTCAGTCACTATAACTGTGAATGGCTCAGCCCCTGTTTTATCCAACTCCTCTACAATTTTGTCTTTTGTGTTTCCCCTGCCTGTAGTTCTAACATGTCGCCTGAGGCCATGAATATTGTTTCCACACTGGGCATCCCAGAGTCTCACCTCTTTCAGTAGCCAAACAGATGTCCTCAAAGATACACCGGGTGATGCCCCCACTTTTCAAGAAAGGACCTAACGTCTGCTTGAAATTTCTATCTTATGTAGAAACAAAATAAAACCCCAGCGTCTTAGCACGTCTCAGAAAAACTGTGTTCCACCTGAACCTTCCTAAAATTCTTGGCATCTGCCCCTCTGCTTCTATAGCCTAAAACGCTCCCTAGTCTGAGCTCATCACACCTTTGCTCCTCAGTCCCTCCTAGAAGGGGGCAGCTCTTTGCTGTCCTCTGGGTGGGCTCCAGGCCTCACAGAAGTCTCACTGACCATGTCACTGCTTCAGACCCTCCTTCCACACCGGCCCAACCCTCTCTTCCATTTCCTTTTTTACCCTTAATTGCTTATTCATAAATTACTATTTTTTTAAATGTATTTATTTTTGCTTATAGAACTGGGGTCCAGTCCAGAGGTGTGGTGGGGGAGAGGACTCACCAGAGACAGAGTGGGGAGCAGAACAGGCAGATCGACAAACTATACTGCTGAGGGGAGCAGCGGGCGGGTCAGGAGAGGTCTGCCTCGCCATGTGGGTCAGCTCCCTCGCCAGCCTGGGATCGAACTCATGCTGCAGTGGCTTCTGAGAGCTTCATAATGTGGTGCTTTACTCCACTGCACACCAGAGAGAGCCCCATAAGTTACTCTTCTTAAGATCTAAATGCATCTCACTTTGTCCTTCTTTATGTTCCTCCTTTTCTCCGACTACAACCTAAGTATGTAAGGACTGGGTGGGGTCTTCTGTTTTACCTTTCATCTGTTCTCGCGGTCAGGATCCAGGTCCATCACATGGATTGTCAAAGAGAGTTTCCTGGTGTCTACTAGGTCGATGAAGAGAATTCCTACTCTCTGTTCCACTGACAATGACTCTTTCAATCTCCCTTCAGCCCCTTTCTCTTTACAAATCTTTGTTCATGTTGGTATTATCCCCCACTTCTAACAATCACCTCCTTAATTTTAGATGCTATATAAAGTCATACAATTTTTATTTTTAAATCATAGAATGCAATAATAGCTTAATTTTAAAAGAACTGTCATCTGTGAAGACAAAACTGTGACTGCTAAAAAAGCAGCTAGTGTTTATGTTGCTCATAAACTGATGACATTTTGCAGTTTGCACTGACTCGGAAGAGCTTCTAGTACAAACTTTCATTTTACCCCAGTGCAAACTGAGCGCTGGGCAGGTGAAATGATTTGCCAAAGGTCGCGTCAGTGGTGACTGGCAGCTGAGACCGACAGCAAGGTACCAGGCCTCCTCGCTGACTCCAGATTAACAGCAGTCACGTGCCTTCGACATCACTGGAGCTCCCGGAGCAGCTGGACAGCAGGCGAGGAGCAGAGCAGCCAGAGAAGCCAGG
Source organism: Condylura cristata (assembly GCF_000260355.1). Taxonomy (NCBI): domain Eukaryota; kingdom Metazoa; phylum Chordata; class Mammalia; order Eulipotyphla; family Talpidae; genus Condylura; species Condylura cristata. The sequence continues at coordinate 2,321,371 of NW_004567143.1, forward strand.
CAGGGGAGCGGCCACGGGGCACAGGAAGGGCAGGGATGTGTGGCCACGGACTTTTTTTTACATTTCCATTCAGTGTTCAGAAGCATTTAGAGTAGAGGCGAAGAGCTCTGGTGTCAAAGCCCTAAGCAGCACGGTGGGTTGAGTGAAGCAAACTTCGGTGAGTTCAGAGACTGGTCTGCAGGTATTTGACACAAGTCACGGGACCAGGTAGGCAGCTGGGAAGGACTAGCTCAGTCCAGCACAGCCGGAAACCTGAAAGAGACGACTTGCAAAGGACTTTGTGAGGATAAGCCGCACAGGTGAATGTGGGTCAGAAAACAGAAAACTAGCATTTGTTTCCAGTATCTTTATTCCTTTAGTGTTTTTCCAGAAATGCCTCTGGGGCATAGGTTCTGAAACTCAGCTTATAGCACGGGGTTTAAGTCCAGAAAGTGTGGAGTTCTTAGAGCTTATTTTTCAATCATTATTTGATGTCAGTTGAGAATCATAGTTTTTTGTTTGTTTGTTTGTTTGTTTGTTTTTTTCTCCCAAGTTGTTTACACTGTCTATATCCATACCTAGATTTATCTATATAGATATAGAGATATGTGTCTTGGAATATATGAGTAGACAGCACTGTATTTGGCGCTGACAGTCATCCCTGAATGCCTCAGTTATCCCAGGGACATTTGTCACACATGAGGAATTAGCCTGTAGACTCACTTCCTACAGAGACCTGAAATCAAGTCAATCCTGTCTTCTCTGTATGAACATTGAATGCCAAAACTGGAGCATAATGGAGAAGTTTGAAAATAATTAGGGAGGAGTTGCCTCCAATTTATTTCAAAACGCCCCACACTATTTAAATTTCACTATTTTGGTGCTGCACAGAAGGTGTCGTGGTCGCAGTTAATATCGATCCCATAAAAACTCACGACCCACAAACATTCATTTCCCACAGCCTAAAACTTGTTTTCCCTTCAGATATGATAGCTTTGTTTCAACTTGAAATGAGCTTGCCTTGTTTTTCCAGTTAAACTCAAAATTCATTGTGCGTCCCTGTCGTGGCCCAGGAAGTCCGAGAAAATGGACTTCATGTCCACTGCCTGGTCCAGCCTCATTTTTCTCTCTTGTCGAAACAGTCTTCTTATGACATTTTTGTGGTTAAGTAACAGTCTATGGCTTTTATGAGGAAGAGAGAGACAGTGAACTTATAATCCGAAGGCTTCCTTGTGCTGTTACTCTTCTTCAAAATTGATTGGGCCAAAAATATTCCTATATGTAAAACAAGCAAACAAGCCCTCCCGGGTGGCGCAGCGGGTTAAAGCACTGCACTGAGACGCTTAAGCCGCTTACGCATGAGTTCAATCCCGCCCCCGGAGGTGACCCACATGGCGCGGCAGACCTTTCCTGACCCGCCCGCTGCTCCCCTCAGCAGTGTACTTTGTCGATCTGCCTGTTCTGCTCCCCACTCTGTCTCTGGTGAACCCTCTCACCCTCCGCATCTCTGGCCTGTACCCCAGTTCTGTATGAATAAATAAATAAATCTTTAAAACAAACAAACAAGCAAACCTACATTTTCTGAAGTTGGCATTCTTTAGATACTTCTCCTTGGAAGATGGATAGGTGACCAGTAGATAAGCTTCTTACTAGGAGGTCTGTCTTTATGACCAGGGAAATGTAATGAATCAACAGTGAGCTAGCACCTCATATCTGTTAGAATGGTTATGGCCCAAAGACAAGAAACAACACTTACTGGAGAGGACATAAAGAGAGAGGTACCTCATACACTGTGGGGGGTGGGGGCACATTAATTTGTGTGACTATTAGAGAAAGCAATATGGAGATTGCTCCAAAAATTTAAAGGAAAAACTCCATAAAACCCAGTTACCCCACTTCTGTTTATTGCAGCACTATTTATAATCACCAAGAACTAGAAACAACCTAAGTGCATATTGACAGACACATTGGATAAAGAAGATTGGTATAGATACAACACAAAGTACTATTGACTATAAAAAAAAAAAAAAAACATGAAATCTGCCATTTGCAAAACATGGATGTACCCAGAGGGAAATTCATTTAATGAAATAAGCCACACAGAAAAAGTCATTCCACACTCATCTGTGATAGTAATTGTTGGGGCTGTAAGACCAATTAGTGGCTTCTGGAAGGGAATGGAGAATGGTAACTCAGTGGAACAGGGAAACAGATTTTCATTTGAGCAGATAACTTAATGTAGTATATGCACATGTTGGTTTTCAACTACTAATACCTGAAAACGATATAATGGTATACTGTAATTTGAGTTCGTTGTTTGTTTTTTTAAAAAAACATTCTATGCAGAAGAGCTAAAATCCACTGGTAACCACAGACTATTAATGGAAAAACCTTTCATTGAGATTAAGAATATGAATTTTATTATGATGGACAAGAGTCTGTACTGGGCTTATGTAGACTAATTTTGATTATAGTTGCTCAGGCAAAGTTTATAACAGACAGGTATTTATTCAGCCTTCCCAGCTACTTAAGAATCTAAACTTTCATAAATTAGAATTTCTGAGAACTGTAAACTTAACCAATGTCAAGTTTGCTTACAACCATCAGCATAAGTATTTCCAAACATAAAAGTAATAGTTGGGGAGAAAACACTCTCATTCAATTCTTTATATTTTTATTTTATTGATTTTATCATGTGTACTGTTTTATGATTATGTTAAAAAAAATCCAGAAATATAGGAAACAAAGTTAAGTTTATATATTAAATCCTTTCTAAAATATCAAACTATATTGCAAAAGTCTAACTTTATGTTTCGAACTAATTCTAATTAATGTTTCTCTAATCAGTTTAGCTTATGATGGGGTTATCTCCTGATGAACCTAATCTTAAATTGAAAATATCATTAGTTGGAGATGCATTTGATACACCTCACTAGTGAACATCACAGGTTAGCCCACCCGGCCTGTATTGTGCCCAAAGCACTCACATTAGCACACAGATGGGCAACATCATTTCACACAAATGATAAGGAAGTGCTGAATAGCTCGTGGCATTTGTTAAATGCTATCCTACTATACTGGACATGAAACTGGAATGGTTTATGTGTTCTACTACAAATGCACACAGCTGAAGGCATGCTGAACTTCAAGAATCTAGGAGGCACTGAACTAAAGTTGATGGTTTTGTAGGGTTGCTATAAAGACAGAGTTACCCAGCACTGATCCTTCTGATTAGACAGGGAAGAAATGGTGGAAGGGTGTTTCCCCTACGAGCCCATGACCCAGCATCCAGAGAGCAGTGCCACGTGGAAAAAGATCAAGTCAAAATTCAAAGTATGGATTACTTTGCCCAAATATCGCCTTTGCCCTATCTTAAAGTTTAAAATTAATAAGGCAAGCTGTTGTTAGCCAGAGATGGTCTGTATTAAGATTTCATATAAGCTTAAATAAGAATTATCTCGCTTTACTTCCCTTTCAAAAAGTAAGTCAATTGGCATGTTAGAAAACTTACTTTGTGTTAATAGTCAAACTTGAGCAATTAAAATGTACAATTGTGGAAGAATCACTAGACAGAGAAAGAGAAAAATAGGTGAGGAAAAGGAGAGAGAAAAGGAGCTGAAATAGAGTGGGAAGGTGGTTGGGGCTAAGGGCCGGGTGTTCCCTCTGCTTTTCTTGGCTGTGTCCTGGCACGAGTTTCCCAGAATCCTTTCTGTTCTTTATTTTTGTTAGGCTTTGAGTCTCTGTTCTCTCCTCTTTAGCACATCTCTCTTAGATTCAGCCCTGTTGACACTTTGCTTTCTAACAACTATTGAATGTGTCTGACGTTGCTATACCGAAATTAATAAAAGCTTTAACATTCAGCACCCTTGATTCTTATCACCAAAGCAAAACAAAAATATGTTTTCCTTACACGGTGGTACAACAGGTGAGCCAGGATGACTTAAGAATAATGGGTCAGGAAAATGGTGTGTGTGATGGGTCTCTGGTGGGTAAAGGTCATCACAATAAAAATGCCCTGCTGCCTTGGGAGTACATCAGAAAAATAAGGTTGGTAACTTATTTTTGTGTGTGTGTGTGTGTGTGTGCTTTAATGTGGTCACAACTGAGGCTATTTACTTCTATCTTATAAGGCTGACTATAGAGCTATTCACCTGCATGAACCTTCTTTTATATCATCTGATCATCAGTTCTCTTGACAAAAGCGAGAATATCCATGCATTGTTATAGTAGTAACAGCAATGATTATAACAACTAATATTCAGGACTTACTGAAGCTCAAGCTATAGTCTAATCCAAGACATTCAGAAGCCATCATTCTCCACAGCCTGAGAAATACTTGGCAAAAGTTTGCTATTTAATTTGACAAGCATAGAAGACTTGGGAGAATGAATTAAAATAAAAATATAGAACTTTAAAAGAGTTAGCAAAAAGTCTATGAGAATTTTCACCTAAATATAGGGGTAATTGTTGAGAGAAAAGGAAATAGAGTTCTGAATTTAGTAAATACTAAGTTAATTTAAAAAAAGAAAACATAAAACACCTCTGAAAAATTAAGTACTCAACAACTCCTTTCAGAAATCTATACATAGGCAAGATTAAAATTTTATGAACAAAGAAAATATTATTATGTGAGGTTCTAGGACTACTGATTATACTGTTACATGAGACTTAGACAGTGTACATGTTGCACATCTCTTGTATCCTTGGTCTCGGGCACAGGTTAAAATGTGGCATGTTGGAAATGTAGGTAAGAACTCTGGATCAAGTGTTTAGGTCTATAGGATGCAAAATCAGTAATAATGATAGCAAGTAATTTTAAATATTGGTAATGTTACTTGTTTTTGAACTAATTAATTTCAAGTATGCTTCTGAATTCTGAAACTCCATCTTTAAATATGTAATGCTGACATTTGCACAATAGACTTTCTCAGAAATTTCAACGTGTTTTCCAGAATTAAAAAATGACCATCTAAACTAAGTTCCCCAAACTCCCTCGTTTTTATCTCCTGGGTTTCACACAACCTATTTTTATTTTCTGAAGGAGTAGAGGGTGTATATATTATATGCAGCTAAATGGACCGAGAAAGCAACCCAGATGTTTAACCATGAAATCTAAATTTGAAACAGTCTTTTGGAAATATGCTGAAATGTTTCCAAAATATCATGAAGATCACAACAAATTGCTGTTGAAATGACCTTCACTGTGAACAATAGCAGCAATCTGGGACTCCTGTGAAAAACATTTTCTTTGTAATCTTCTACCTTTACCATTGTGTGATAACTACACATTTTTAGACTATTGATCTTACCAAAAAAGAAAAGAAAAAAAAAAACCAAGTCACTATGATTATAAAGTAAAGCTTCAAAGATTTCGTTTGAAACACATACACACACATTTTAATATATACTTAGGTAAAAACCTGTTGTAACCTGATCCACAGGACCCACCCATGATCACAAATATTTTCAAATGTGTATTTGCTAGAAAATAGAACATAGGGCAGGGCACATGATAATCTAGTTCAGTAACCTTTAATTGTATAAAAATGATAGAGTCGTGATAACTATTTTTTTAGATTTAAGGATAAACTTACTTAACTGTGCTAAGGACAAGTAGGTTATGAAACAAGAGGGTCAGTCTCCAGAGCTCACAAATATCATCTTTTGTTTTCCAAAGATTTTACTTATTTATGTGTGCAAAGAATTGGGGTGCAGGCCAGAGGTGTGGGGGTGAGAAGATTCACCAGAGACAGATTGGGGAGAAGAACAGGCAGATCCACTGGAATCCACTGCTGAGGGGAGCAGCAGGGAGACAGGAGAGGTCTGCTGTGCCATGTCGGTCACTCACTGGCTGCAGATCAAACTCAGGATGCAGCAGTGATAGTGCAGAAACTTAACCCCAGGCCACCAGGGAGGTCCCCACTTCACCTTTCATGATACAAAGTTTACACATCAGAAACATGCTCTTAAATTTATGGGATGTTATTTGAAGAAAATGACTCTTCAGTAACAGACTGGAACTGATAACGTAACTCTAACAAATGTGTGTCACTCACCCTATATTCCACTTAAGGGAAGGATCAAGTAGTGTGTATAGGGAATGAGCCATTTTTGGTGATATCAAGAAAGTAAGTCAAAGACATCGACATAGGGAAGGCTACTTTAGAGACCTCAGGTAGATTGAGGCACATCGGTTGCTCTGTGATTGGCTTCTTCCCTTAGAATAATGTCCTCTGGGCTCGTCCACATGATCATAGGTGGCATTTGGAATGCCAAAGAATACCCCATTATCAAAATATTATTTTTGCAATCCATATATCCATCAATGAAGTTACCATGTTCCACTTTTAAACCGTGTGAAGAGCATCTCATGGTCAAGGGAGAGCGTATATTGCTTCAAGAGACTGACTTAAAGTCTTTTTGATTAAAAACTACAGTTGTGCAAAATGGTAAGCTGTAGGGGCTTGTTTTACAGCTGTGTGCATATAGAGTTCAGGACTGTAGGGCACACTTCGAAGTAGGTGGGTAGTTCTCATGCGAAGTGTTTACACCATGAAGTATACAATACTACACTATCACGTAACAACATATAATATAATATGAAAGCAATTAAAGTAATACACGGAAGACCACAAGGAATGAGATTTGGGGGAGAGTAGAACCACGGCGATATTCTAAGGTGAAACAAAGACCAACACTAGTAAAAAGACTCAGTTAAATGTGTTTATTTTTTTTGCTTTGGAGGGTGCACTGAGGCATGGCTTGACCAGGACCGGGGGTGGAACATTGCCACCCAAGGACTTTTAATCTTGCAAACACAGTGTGAGGAAATAACTATGGGGACCCCCATTTCTTTCATGAGGGCAGAGAGATTAGCAGCTGTTAAGTAACTTGACCAAGTTAATTGCTGCTAATAAAGGGTCCAGCGGGGTACCCCAGGCGGCCTGCCGCCAGCTCCTCACTCTCCATCAGCTGCTGTACAGCACCCCCAGGAAGGGCTACAAACAGGATTGGGGGGGAGGGGGGAGGAATGAGGAGAATTTAGAGGCAGGAGAACAAGAAATGAGATGTATCTTCAAATATTTCATCTGAAGAAATACAAGTATTACAAATGACAAGGGTGTAAATTCTTGAGAAACTGGATCAAATGAGTAAAGTCCAGAAGAATAAAATGATTAATAATAACATGGACTTTTCTGAACCTATTTAAACATAGAGCTATCATCCTAGGAAATGAATATGTATTAGTTTTTTTGGGTTTTTTTTTTTTTTTTTGGTATATTAAAGAGAACCAGCAGAGGGAGCTTTTAGCCATGAGTTTACCTTCCATGAAGACAGGAATCAAAAATCAGATGAAAAGTAAAATAATCCTAAAAATGGCATTTGTAGGGAACTGTGTAGAATCTATGAAGTGAGTTAAGATATTTGGTTCTGGCAAGTTACTTTAGAAGTAGCACTTTGGAGCTGCTGTGTGTCCCTGGTTATTATTTCACTCTTGGCCATGTTCCTATGTGTCTGTTCTGTGTCTATTTTTGTGTGTCTGTACCAGTGTCTGTTATTGTGATTCTGTGCCGTGCTGTATATTGTGAGCTACAAGAACATTAAACTTGGGTTCCTGGACACATCCAGCTGCTACTACACTTGAAAAAACGTTGGCATTTACACACCGCCAGCATTGCTGTAAGGCCACATTCACAAACACATTGCAAGAAAAGAAAAACAGACCCACTCTCATGAACACAGATGAACGATGCCTCTATGAAAAAGGAAGGAAAGCATACATAAAGTGAATACATATTGTACATCGGAGTTTATCAATAATCGGCTTTTTGTACAAGAGAAAGGCCAGAGCATGAAGAATATGTGTTGGCCCTAAAAGATCAAAGGGTGAGGATTCAGGGTGAGGGGACAGACTACTTTCAATGGGGGGACTATGGTGGGCAAGACGTCTGCTCTTGGGATGAGGCTGGAGGGAGTTACCCAAAGAACAGGGCTAGTGTGGGAGACCCAGGAACCAGGTTTGAGTGTCATGTCAGATGCCAAGTGCTGGGGTCCAGCTGGAGGGGACACAGGAAGCAGGAAGCAGCCGGAGTTTCAGTTACGGGGATGGGGAGGGCACAGGCATGTGGAGAGTGGAGCTGGAGGGACGAAAGTCAAAATGGCTGCAGGGAAGAAACCCAACAGGAGGTGCGAGCGACAGACAGACCAGGCATGACGTCAGCCACTTAGCAACATGTGTTGGACCGTTTCTCCTACAGTAATAAAGTCTCTCTCCTGAGCTACTGTTCCAGAGTGTGGTGACAATAATAACGATAATAATTATGAGCTTTCACTCTCTTGCTTCCGCTTTTAGACTGCATTAAAAAATTTAAACCCATGTTGACAGATCTCCAAGGAGCCAATGTGTGGAGTTTTTGTCCATCTGCCTTGGCTTTCATGGTTAACTGACTGCTTAGTTGGCAGTCTTTTGTTCTTTTTACTTATTTATTACTCTGTAACATAAATAAATAATATGTGTTTCTCTAAAGTAGCAGGAAGATAGAATGAAGAGACTCATGCGCCATCATCTTCCATTACGTTATCTAATCCCCTATAGAAGCATGTTTCCCCAACCTGCTCCTGGTGGCTGGGAGCAAGCTACTGACTTTAGCTCATGACTCAGGGACAGATGAACTGGGTCCTACTGTAAGGTTCATATCGGCGACTTGCAGCAGACAGTGAGGGGAGACGTTCTTGGGCCAAAGGACAATACTGAGCAGTGTTTGGAGTAGGTGATACACTGAAATGGACTTTGTTTTTTAGGCTGATTATGGGTTCCCACTGCAGGACAGAGCTAAGAAAGTTTATCGGGACAGAGTAACCAGAAAGCTACAGGTCTCTGATTAGAAGTGTGAATTGACTCTATGGTAATAAAGAAGGGAAGCCAAACAGGTAGTGAGAGAATACTAAAAATCAGTGAGTGCCTCCCTGGTGGTACAGCGGGTTAAAGCCCAGCACTATGAAGCTGTCCACAGCCACCACTGCATGAGTTTAATCCGCAGCCAGGGAGCTGGCCCACAGGGCACAGCAGACCTCTCCTGTCTCCTGCTGCTCCCCTCAGCAATTGTATTTCAGTAGATCCGCCTATTTTGCTCCCCCCCTCTGCTTCTGGTGAATCCTCTCAAACCTCCACACCTCTGGCCTGTAGCCCAGTTCCTGTATGCATAAAGAAATCTTAAAAACTAAAAAATAAATAAAAATCAGTGATAGGCCAGATGTGAAGAGTGAATAAATATTATCAAGGACTGACTGATAGTGACAGGAAGCCATGGTGGGATATTAAGAGAACTGCAGTTAAAAACAGTGTGTTTGTCTCAGACATTTTGATCTTCAGGACTGTCTGGAGATATAGACCATCACATGAACATTTGAAAGACATCAGGGTCCTCGTACACAGATCCCATATAGAAAACTAGCATTCTGCAGAATGAGTTGCTTTCATCATCTCAGAACATAACAAGTCATTAGAAATTAGATGATTTTTTCAGGAAAATATTTGGCTGAAAATAGCACTACTTATCTTCTTTCAGACATCTGCCTTGAAATGCTGATAGGTATTTCATGCCACTTCTTTGTCATCTGAAATCCAAAATTAACTTTGGAACATCAGTCAATATGCTATCAACCCTGACATAGTGGAATTGATTAGTAACGAGCAGCACTCATGAATTAGAATTAAAATTTCCTTCTTAGTATCATGGAGCACCATGTCAGAGTCCAGAGAAAATACATTGAGTGACATATGTACCATGTGAGCCAAGAGGACTTGTGTGTCTCCTTTAAAATGGAACCATCAGCGAACCAAGTTGACAGCAGTTGTAGATACTGTTTGTCTGAACTTGACCGCATGCCTGGGTTTATTTCCCAAGGGGATTTGCCCAGCCCAGGGTTTGTTTATTAATTTATCTCATTGTACCTGATGATTAGATTGTTACACATGCATATTTTTTGGGGTTAGCTGAAAATAATTGACTAATTTTACAACATGTAGGAAGCTCCAGTATAAACCACTGGTCTATCTGCACTTCTGCCTTTGAAGTGATATTTTATTTTAACATGTGTCTCAAGTATTTGTCTGAAGATCATACATATATAAAGTGCAAGCCTCTTTTATCCAGGATATGTAATATAACATACACGGCTTTCAATTAGCAGTGCTGCTGAATGGTGTCCATGAAGTTGACCTGATATTTTTAGCAGCAATCTTAGGGGAAAACACTGAAAAGCCTCAGTTATGACAAAAGAGAATATAATCCATGAAACACCTCCTCAATATTAACTTGCACGAGCAACTCTGAGTTTGCAATCTGTTGGAGTTCAGAAAAAAATTTCTTCATCAACTTAGATATTTTCTAATCAAAAATACATTTAATTTTAAATACCATTTTAACAGACTATTAACAGCCTGGTTAAAGATAAGATAATTAAACTAAAATTGATACATACTAAAAATGTTAATGATGAAGTAAAACTTATTTAAAGCATGCTTTCAAGAATTTCCATTTCATGCTGATTATTTTTTCATTATTTAAAATTGGTAGAAAGACTAGAAACTGATTCTGACTCACCTGTATTTTGTTTCCATTAAGTTAGCAAATATTTAACAAGTAGCAACTGTGTACTTAGTGTCGGGCTGGAGATTGTAGATGCCACAATTTCAAGGAGCAAATTGCTTTTTGCAGTTTATTGACATGTGAACATGAGATGTTAGGACACACTCTTAAAATACAGGCATCTTTCCACATGTTTAGTGTAGGTTATCGAGACCTTTTATGTTGGAACAACTTTCATCTGACACAAATCCAGGACTCACAGCTTTCACGTGTTGATGGTTGATGAACATGTTTGCGGGGTGGTGGTGGGGAGATCCAGGCTGGAATACTGTGGCTTGTGATTCGGCTTAAAGGAGTGCTAACTTCCATCAGAGTGGGGAGATTTCACTTAGGTTTCAAACCGATTGCATATGACCTCATTATGGCTTTATGGGGGGTGGAGCAGAGTGGGAATCTACATTACACTAGAAACACACATTCCAGTTGGGGACAGTTTGTCCACAAGGGGGTGCTGCTCCTGCTGGCAGAGCTCCAGAGGACCATGCCAAGTCTGGAGAAGGTCTGGAGATGCCCTGGATGGAGTCCAGAGTATGTGAGAATGGCTTGATTTGGCTCATTACTGTCATTACACTGCTTTCAGAGGCGTGTGATCAGGCTCACACTTTACTTTCAGTTTTGGTTTAACTTGATCTCCCTGTACAGCTACGTTTGTATCTACCCTTGCCTGGTGTGTCTGTTTATTGATGACAAGTGTTCACCTTTTAATTGACAACTTAAATCACTCTATCTCAATTGTGGCCACCTCTCAATCTGTCAGTATCTCTGCAATACCAATGCATTTGACAGTTACAGTGCAGCAGGTTTAGATGCCAATATTTCTACTGGTGGGATTTTGCACATAGAACACTTTTCCTAAGAACATGTAACTTGAGTCAAGCCTCCCTAGTCCCATTGACACTACCTTCTGAATTGAGGGCTGATCATAATTGGAAGACATAGCCCCTAACAGAATACTTGCACTTTGTAATCAGTATCACTGGTAATAAGTCTGATGTTTCTTTTTTTAATAATCAGGCATTAAACTTGCAACTTCCTGTTCAAATCCCCTTTCTATTGGGACAACTTTAGAATGTCAAGGTTAATTACTCTAGGGCATTGTAAATCAAAGTTGCTGAGAATCGTGGTGTGAAGAGCATGGAATCATTAATAGAATACCCCCAAATATTCTTAGAAAGGAAGCACCAGCAACAATATTTAATTGTCTACCCAATAACAGCATGGAAAGTCAAAATGGAACCCAGCATACACCTGCGCTTAGTTTCTACTCATGTCAGGCACCTTTCCAAGGACTTTTCACTTACTATCACATTTTCTGCTCATAGTAACATAACACTATAAATTTGGTGTTAATATAGCTTCTTGAGGCCCTCCCTGGTGGCGCAGCAGGTTAAAGCACAGCACTAAGAAGTTTAAGCCACTTCCCATGAGTTCGATTCCCGCCTGCCCCGGAGGTGACCACATGGCGTGGCAGACCTCTCCTGACCCGCCCGCTGCTCCCTTCAGCAGTGTGTTTCGTCCATCTGCCTGCTCTGCTCCTCACTCTGTCTATGGTGAATCCTCTCACCCTCCGCATCTCTGGCCTGTACCCCAGTCCTGTATGAATAAATAAATAAATCTTAAATACACACACACACATATATATATATATATATATATAAAGTTAAGTGACTTGTCCAGGATCATAAATCAGTAAGTGAATGGACCAAGATTTACACTAAGTCTAACTCAATAGACAGATGATTTAAAAGCCCACCGGGAGTAGGATTTTCCACTGGCAGATAAAGTTTCCCTTGACAGAACAAAAGAAACCCAAGTTTATACGCAATCTTGCCACCCACTCAATACAGAGGATGTGAGTCTTGGAAGAGACTCGTTAATCAAACAGATGTGGTTTCAATAATTATGAAATCTCTTCATTAAGCACTGGCAGTAATTCATTACAGTATCTTCTCCAGCCTTTTGGCTATGATCAAGTGTAGAATATCTTCTCATTAGGATAATGGGGTTCAATAAAAGAGTGTTCCATCACTCTCCATAAGGGAACAAACTGGAACTTTTGGTTAGCGATAATCATTTAGTGTTTCATTTTATCTTTTTCAGATCTTGTTAATTCATTGTTGTACAAGGTTAATTTTTCATGCATTTACGTTTTGATCTTGATAAAATCTGTTGGTCATAAAAGTTAACTTTGTAAAAGAAATTAGGACAGTTTGAATTAATGTTGGGAGCATAATGAATAGAAATAAGGAAAGTATTTTGCTTTAATTTGCTAGTCAAGAACTGTTAATTAAAGCATGGCTTATATATTTTAAATTAAGTTGTTGAAGAAATTGTTGACATATAAGTTTTTTTCAATGATTTGTTTTATAAAAGAGTCTAGAAGAAAATTATAAATAATCCAAATGATACATTTACTCTGTAATCATATAATTGATTACTAAGTTCACTCTTTAATATCTCATGATTATCTTTTTAATGGTATATAAAAATCATTACAAGAATAATAGACCCATCAAAAATTGCAAAACATTAAAATGAAGCTCCCTCTTTAAAATTTGCCTGTGATCTCCATAGTCAAAGCTAACAATAATGAATAGCTTTGTGCATTCCCTTCACTTCCCCTATGAAATTATATACTTTATAAAATTTTCCCTACTGAAGATTACAGATAACTCACAATCTCATATTCTAAATTTTTCTACTTAACATTGAATTAAAACACTTTCCATTCATATCTTTATGCCATAATCTAATGACTATAATAATTCATTGAGAAAATGAAAGTATGTGGTGTAGAAGTATAGTTAATCATCATATCATTTTATAATATCAAGTATACTTGCTACTATAAATAACCAAGGAACAAAAGATTTGTGTAAAATCCTTACCCCTGAGTTAGGATTATTGGTGTAGAAAAATAACAAGTATGACAATGTCTAGAAGTCTTGATGCAAAGCTCCTGAGTGCATAGGGGCATTAACTCCACATAAAGAAAGATACTTAGAATATAGTGGGAACGTTTCAGTGGAACTGTTCAACAAAGAGTTATTGAAAAAATAAACTTAATCAAATGGAAATCAGTGGCCATTTGAATTTGGCTTTCCAGAAAGCCGAGTATTTCTATTCAAAGGAACATGCCATCTACAAGGTAATAGATAGCTAGATGATGGATGGATGGGTGGATAGATAGATAGATGATAATTTATATTAGTTGATTGTGGAATGGCCCTTCCTCTGGCTTATCGTCTTTATTCTTTATTTTCAGGAAAGCTACAGTTCAAGCACTTGACTGTAATCGTTCTGTATTTTATTTCAAAGCTATTGAATTCCCTATAATTTTTCAGGGATTCTTTCCTAGAGCTAATAGGTAGTAAGGCACACAGCATGTGAGGTGTTCTGAAGCATTTCTTCTTCCCAGACTCTCCATCCATTTATCTGTCTATCATATTTGAATACAGCTAAAATATACATATATGCATAGGTAGTATTTACACATCTGTATGTGTGAATTATCTATATTATACATACACATTTACAGATACACATATACATATGCATTTAGCTATATATCATTAAGCCTATCAACAACTTATAAAGTAGATGTTTGCAGTAACTAAGCTTTATAAATGCCCATCAAGAAAACTACCGGGGTAGCCGAGGTCTATACTTCAGGAAAGGCAAAGCAGGGACTCAATCTTGGGTGATGGTACCAAAGCCTTTCATTCCTTCCTAGATTACCCTGTAGAAATTCAAGCTTGTGTATAGGTTTAGCTTTTCGTTTTTGTTTTTTTTTTTTTTTTTAATCACCAGAATTATCACTATATTTAGCTTCCTCCATAACAGCTGAACACCAGAACCAGCTCTCAGCTAAACCTGGGCTTAAAGTTTGTGAAGCTCAGATGACCACCCATGCAATTTTAACTATGCTAATATTTTTGTCGTTCCCAGTGAACACCAGCTAAATTAGTTCAGAACCATTATGATAAAGGCCCACCTAGGGGAAGCTGTGGAGAAAGAAAACAGGGCCCCATCACATTTTCTCAAACACACACCAGACCTATGAGATCTTATACCAAACTTTATCTAGTAGCATTGGACACTGGATCTGATCATGAAGTTTGTGAAGGTCTGAGAGATCAAATCTTGACCTAGAAACCCAAATTCTACCAGTGCTAATTTATATTCTGACCCCAAGCAATATTCTGCTGTCCCTCCTAATATGGTTGGTGTGTAGATCCCATATTGTTTCCATAGTTGAAATTGAGAGCATCTGTTTCCCTCACTGGCTTTCCTCCCAGAGTAGCCGAGACAGACAACCCCTCCTCTCTGGCCTTCCTTTCTCTGTGCTCCCCTTACAATCTATTTTTCCAGTTTTGACTGACGGTCACTGCATTTGCTTATCCACGGCCAGGGGAGAGAGATAACCTGGCTTCACCAGTTTGATCCTATTCTTCAGCCCCTAGTCTTACCTCTTCCCACAGCCATACAGCCCAGCTCTAGAAGAAGGGTGAGCAGATTGTTAGTACCAATTGGCAGCATTTATTGAATGGTTTATCTTTTTGCAGCCATATAAAATGCCATAGTCTTTAAATTGGCCTCAGTAATGTCTCACTACAGTGGCTCTGTAAGTCTTGTCTTTTGCCGGCTGTAAAGCAGCACAGGCAAAAAATCACACAGTCGTCTATCTTCCCTGGTGTTACCTTATGAGGCATGCTTATTAAGCATATAAATTGAGAAATTAAGAAACATAACATTGGTTTATTTTTCTTTGTAAAAATAAGCATTGATAAAATAGTTCCTGGTGATTCAACAAGTTGAAGCACATTATGGTGAAGCTAGTCACAACTGCTTGAGTACGAGTTCGATCCCCAGCCATGGAAGTGACCCACAGGGCACAGCAGACCTCTGCTGTCTCGCCGTTTGCTCCCCTCGGCAGTGTACTTCGTTGATCTGCCTGTTCTGCTCCCCACTCTTTCTCTGGTGAATCCTCTCATCTCTCTGAACCTCTGGCCTATACCCCAATTCTGTACCCCAGTATTAAAAAAATAGTTAGTGACTTGGTTCAACTTCCTGTGCTATAAGAATAGCACTGATTGAAAGAAATGGGATATGAGTAAGTGCTTGCCCTCATTGATTCCTTTTTATTTTCAAAAGAACATGTCTGCCAATAATCTAGGACAATTAAGTTTTATATTCCTCTGCTTGGAAGTAAATGTCAACAATATTTTATAATCAGAAGATGATGTTTTGATTATTAATGTGGCACTGTCTCAAGGAATATTAATAGTGTAGGAAAATTAATGTGGTTGCCCAGTTTTATTATTTTTTTTTAATCTGAAGATTTTATTAGACCTTAATGTATGTTGGTTAATAAAAACCCCCTTATGTGTATGGCACCCTAATACTGTCCTTACATGAGAGCAACATATAATAGTGTATCACTAACCACCAAATGCACATTCTATATTATATCTACATCACTGGAATTTTAAACTATTACATATAAAGTTAGAGTCAAAATTAAACAGAGAAACACTTTCTTTAACTCGGAGTCAGACACCTTTCTGTGCCCCTAACTCCCAGAATTTACTAACTTACATTTAGTAAATAAATGTATTTGACTAAATCATTCCTGTGATTTCTTTTCTTTGGGCGCAAGATGAGGATATATTTAAGCTTGTTGGAAAGACATGCCAAAACTTTGAATGTGATCATGCTCCCTAATGATTTCCAGCCAACCATGCCCTGAACTATTCTGGATTAAATCTTGATGTAAAAGGCTGAAACTGGGTGACCATTGCAGAGAGAATGTAAGATCACCTCCTGTCTGGACTTGCCTCTTTATTTATTTGTTGTGTGTGTGTGTGTTTAAGATTTATTTTATTTATTGATGCATACAAGCACTGGGGTGTAGACCAAAGGTGTGTGTGTGTTGGGGGGGAATCTATGTGTGAGAGGACTCACCAGAGACAGAGTGGGGGGCAGAACATGCAGATTGACTGAAATCCACTGCTGAGGGGAACAGCAGGGAGACAGCAAAGGTCTGCTGCGCCCTGGAGGTCACCCTCTGGCAGGGAATCTGACTCATGCTGCAGTGGCGAGAGATGGCATCATAGCAGAGGCTTTAACCCTGTGCCACCAGGGAGACCCAGGGCTACATCTCTTTGTAGCCAGCTGTTAACATGGATTCACAGAGCGTGCCTATCTCAGGAGTAGTTATGTAAAAATTCCCCAACCAAAGCTTCACCATAAGCCTTCCTCTTGATCAAGTAGAGCTGTATAAATTCTTCTGTCATTTACTCGAATATTTGGGACATTGTTCTGCAATTAAAACTTGTTGCTTTTTCAATCTAGACCTTATAATTTGTGAAAGTGTACGTTTGTGAAAATGGAGTGATAAAAAGAAAAAAAAACACGTTGCTAGGGAAATCAAAGTTATATAGGAAAGGGAGCGTTGTCAACTCAGCATACCTGTGCATGTTACAAAAGGTAGCTCAGGGCGACCTCGCATTGTCATAATGAGGTCAACGTTGAATGGGGATCAAGTGGGAAGTTTGAAAAATTGTAGAAGTAAAATGGTGGAGGAACGGACAGAAAGCAGTGTCTGTGGTCAGAGGGGTGGTGGGATCTCAGAATAAGCCCTCATCATCGATAGTGCCCACAGATGTGGAAGTGAAAAATCAGAAAATGACAAGACGAGCACATTATGAAATGGAAGAAACTGGTAAATTCCCCAAAGCACGACTAAAAGAAGTGAAAATGGGAAATCAGTATAGAAACACTGGGTCCATTAATAAATAAAATGCCTTGCAAAAAAAAAGGCAAGTTGTAAAAATGTCTATTTATATCTATTATTTTCTAGACTTATTCAGAGCATAAATTGAAGGGGTTTTCTTTAAGTCCATCGTAATTCAAAAATAAAATATAGCACAGGTGAAATCTCCTATATCAGTCACTGCACCATTTATTTTATAAACGTATTATTAATCTTTTGTGTTATTGCAAATTTTCAAATTCTAATTAAATCAAAACACTATAGAATACTCAGAACCTGACCTAACAATATAATTTCCATGCTGGCTTATTATCGCTGCACTATAGAATATAAGCATCGATGTCTATGAGCTCATACAATAGAAAATACTGGTGTATTGATGCAATAAGAGGAATTATTATACAGAAATCCGGGAAGGTCCTCAATTCAATATTCTCAGCTATGTAGAATGTGTACCCTACTCAACATAGACTCGCCCACACTTATCAACAGAGGATCCTTCTTTCAGAACATTTATTTACAAACTCTGTGGAATGTTTTTGCCATCATCTGGTGCTACTTCTAGATTTATCTGTAATAGAGGATGTGACAGGTTAAGTAGGTATAGGCTAAAACTCCATGCACCTTCAAATGTGTAGCATTCTTATGAAAATTCAGTCTACATACATAAAATAGTGCTTACATAAAATATAGGCTTAATTTATTTCTGGATATTTATTTGAGAAAAATACTGAGTGTACCCACATTTATTCCTGATTTTTCTGTGGATGTGAAGTTATTTGCGGGAAGATATAGTTTAAGGCTAATGAGTGTTACAGTCACATTGACTTTGTTACTTTTAGCTGAGACACACATATTATTGTTTCTGAAATAGAATGTCTCCTATTTGCATGTCCTCTTTTGTTTTACCCATCCCAACCACCCTTGAAATCTTGTATTCAAACCCTTCATTCTAAGAAGTTAGAAATCATCTTCAGATGTTCTTTCTCTTAGAAGCAGTTTCATTCTAGTAGGTATCAAATCTTAAGGGAAATGGATAAAACTCTGAGACAAATAGGTGTGTTAACACATAGAGTTAAGTCTACAATAAACAATCAAAGAAGAAATGTAAAGGAGAACATTTTTCCCCTCCAAAAAGAAAGCAAGATATTAGTTAAATACATTTTGAGTTATCTTTCACTGCTATTTCTGCTATCCTTGGAAATAGGAATGAAAGTGTATGTCAACTAAATATCATTGAACTTGCACGCACCCTATCATAGTTTTTATTCAATGAGAAAGGAAATTAAATTATGCAGGTTGTTCGTTTCTTTCTTTTTTTTTTTTTTTTAACCGAATGTAGCAGGTCACAATAGTTAAGCTGACCTTGAGGAGATGCCTCTGTGTGATGGTTTTATTGTTGGGCCATAGAATAAGAAGTGTCTCTGCAGGATGTTCAGAATTCTTGGGTAAAAGCGAAAAAGTGTAGGCAGGGGTTGGGAATAACAGCTGTTTATTCTGCCTCTGTAGTTTTAGATGGAGAAAAGTGCAAAGTACCTTTTTAGGTGAAGCACAATGTTTAGGAAAGCACACACCATCTTCTCAAAATTATTTTCTTTTTTTCTCCCTGGAAATTGACTCTAATCATCTCAAAATAAAAGATAATACTTAACAACAACAACAAAAAAGACATAGCTGACATTAAATTTGCTTCTATTCTGGAAGCAAACCCACTTCAAATGTCTGCACACTATTCCTGCTTTCCTTTAGCCGGGTTCTATACCCAATTGATAGAATTCTACCCCCAGTATAACCTCTTCTCATATTTGGGGCACACTCCTGCCATGAGGGCTAGTTGGAGTTCCAACTGAATTTTGTATCATAACCCGTGAATTCCCATCCGCAGTGACAGACATAACAGACACGGTTCATCTTTCACCAAACAAGTATTGAGTATCGGTGGCCTGCTGTGCATGAAAACTCAGAGATGAATCAGACACAGTGGAGAATCTGCAATCTACATGGAATTACATTCTGAACAAGGACAGACTGTGAAGTATTTGCGTGACTTTAAGTGCTCTTTAAAATCTAGGAAAAATATTTTCCACTTCACCAATTGTGCCACTGAAAAATAAATTGTTATTGGTCTACAGTAACATTTGAGGATTAGAAAATTCAGATCCAAAAGGGAAATATCCCCACCGTGTAAAACTGATGTTCATACTTCTCCTTGCAAACTGCTGTGTCACCATCAGGGAAATTTGTCAAGAGTATTTTCATGTTATGTTTGAAATAACGCTCACCATTAAGTGGAACGTAGAAAAATGTACAAACACACATATACTTATGTTCTGAACAGTAAGAAATGGAATATCAAGTGATGCAAACACATAATTCATTTTCTTAGGGTAGCTGTAGCATAAATCAGAAAGTGAATGAAGGGAATATAACTATGTTTAGAGTGAATATGTAAAATGATTTATCAAAGAGTCCAAACAGAGATTTTTATAGGAGATTCTGGTGTAGATATTCCTGCAGTTGGTACAGGAACTTGCCTCATGTCTGATAGAGACTAACTGCCTTAGTCTCATCGTTTATGTATTTGCCTTATTATGGTGTCTTTACTAAATACATATGGTGTGTATGTGTGTATACATATATATGCATACATATGTGTGTATTTGTGTGTTTAGTAAAAATAAAAAAATAATTATGAAAAAAGTGAACAGCTAACTGGAGGAATTCCCTAGGTTCTGTTTGTTAATATGCATGATTTTAAAATTAAACATCAATTTGAAAACCTAGGTTGTATGTGAGTTTTCTATAGGAAAAAAAAATGGCAAACATACCTCTAAAATATATTTATCTACTGCATTGACTGGAAGGCATGTAAGAAATAATCATATGTTTATAATTACCTACAAAATGTGGTTTTTTTCACATCCCTATGAAATGGCTCATGTTATAATTGAGATGAATTGATCATAAGAAATCTGAAAAATAGTAAAGACTTCATGTTATTAGTAAGTTAGATTAGGGCAAGGAACTAGCATTTGTATCTGACTTAGTGTTTAAAGAGCATTTCCTAGCACACCATGCTCTGGAGCTTGCCATTAGCATAAACGTGTGCTGGGAGAGACTAGACAAAATTAGTTGTCTCGTTGTCTCGCCTGTGCGCCCTTATCTCCCCCTTGCAACCTTTCCACCTCTGTTATAGCACTCAAGACTGAATGGTAGTATCTGCTCATGCTGTAGCCCTTTCTGGAGTTTAACATTCCTTCTAAGAAGAGATACTTCTTATCTCCACCACTCCCCAGTGTCCCAGACATCAAATGAAAGAAAGACCACTGCTTGATCCTCAGTAATACTTTGTCAACCTTGATTAACTTACATCTTTGCCAAAGCTAAAACTGAGATTCTAAGACATCAGGAGAAAGATCCAGAACATTTGACGTTGAGAGCTAGACCAGGATACTGTTCTAAATACCCCCACTTTGTGCTTTTCTCCTCCATCTACCTCTACTCTTAGCACATTCAGAATGATAGGAATACAATGTAAGGACCATTATAGTAATGACTACAGCAAGAATGTAAAGGGTCCAAAGCTTCTTTTTATGTCTGCATTTGTTTATACACAAAACAATATATGTTACAGAACAGATCTTCAGTATTATATTAAATGTTTTTGTTTTGCAGAAGTGTTTCCTAACACAGTTCACAGGGAAGTGCTTTCTGGTTATTTCTAATCCAGCCTACACTTTATCTCCTCTCCATTGTAGAATGTGATTGAGGAAAGTCATCATAAAGCAAAAGTCCTTGAAATCTTTGTAGTAAGAAGTTCCTTCATATGAACATTTGAGTCAGTAATTCAGATCCTACTGAATATATGTATACATTTCTCATGATAAATAACAATTTTTATGATATAACCAGACAAGGAGCCACACTGCTGTGAAGGGGGAAGTAAATGGGTGTTAATTTCTTGCAAATCTGGAGATGTTCACATAAGCAGAGAGGGCAGCAGTTCCTCACGGTATTGACAGTGGAGTCCAATGTCATTATCTGTTACTTTTGATGATTCACCTACATACCTCTGGGCTAGATAAGGAGGTAAAGGTGCAACCTAATTTTCTTTCAGTGCTTTCCTGGGAATCCAAACCAGCATTTAAAGGTCTGTCTTGTGGGCCCTCCCTGATGGCGCAGTAGGTTAAAACACAACCCTAAGAAGCTAAAACCACTTCAGCATGAGTTTGATCCCCACCTGTCCCAGAGGTGACCCCCATGGCACGTCAGACCTCTCCTGACCTGCCTGTTGCTCCCCTCAGCAGTGTACTTCATAGATCAGCCTGTTCTGCCCCCCACTCTGTCTCTGGTGAAGCCTCTCACCGCCCCTGTACTTCTGGCCTGTACCCCAGTTCTGTATGTATAAATAAATAAATATATTTAAAAAAAAAAAAAGATCTGTCTTGTAACTTTCTTAAAACACAGTTAATTTCTTTATACAGACATTGATCAAGCCAACCCTTTTTGGTATAAAGGACCACAGGCTAGAGTTCTCAAATTATGACTCAAGGCATCCAAGGACAGTAGAGAAAATAGGCAGATGAGCCATGGACGAGACTGTGAGATTAATATGACTCCAACTTTACAGGTGACAAGTCAACCTGAGTCTGACTTCTTCAAGAGAGCTGGAGACAGATTAGAAATTCCATCTCTGGTCTGCTCTAGTCAGGTTCAAAGCCAACTCCTTGTGAAAATGGAAGTGTTGGAAAAACATGGTTAAGATATCCATGAGAGACCACCATCTCTTCCTCAGCTCATGAATACATTGACATATGCCTGATTTATTCTTCACTACATTGCTCTCTATATTTTCCAAATATAAAATTAACTATGTTTCACATCTTCAGGTAGCTGTGTAGACCTCGGCATTGTAGGATCCTGTGAATCACATTGTCTTCACTTCCTGTTGATTTCTGACTACATTGTTTCCTCAAATGCATTTTCTTTTCCTGTCTGGAATTCATTCAGTGGGAAACTCAACTCCCCTCTAAGGAAGCTTAACAACAGCGTCTATTTTTGATAACTTTCCCTGCACCTTTGCTCTGTAATTTCTCTGTTCAGAAGTCTTTCATTGTCCCCAGTTCCCTTTTATAGGAGATTGAAAATTCTCTGCTTGGTTTTCTATACTCAACACACTACTTCCTTTCAATCTGATCGTGTTACCACTTCCCAGAACGCATCCAGCATATTAATTCAACTTGCTTTTTTGTAACCTCTAATTATTCATTTCTGTGCCTTTGCTTGCTCCTTTTTTTCCTCTTTTATATAAAAGCATAATTTCTCCTTGAGTATGATGAATTTCTAAAATTGTGGTTCTTTTCTCACACCTACCAGGCTGTGTAAAGTCCACAGAGAGTTTTCTCGTAGGATCGGTGACTGTGATCTTCAGCATCCCAGTGCCTGCCCATTTCCTTACAACGGCTTTCCTTTTGATCCTTCCATCCTGGCTTGAATTTTCTGAACTTGACTCCACCCTGCCCTTGACTATTTCTTTTTAAGATTTATGTATTTATTTGTGCACACAAGAACTGGGGTGTAGCCCAGAGGTTCAGGGAATGAGAGGTCTTCCCAGAGACAGAGTGGGGAGCAGAACAGGCAGACTGACAAAGTGCACTGTTTAGGGGAGCAGCGTGTGGGTCAGGAGAGGTCTGCTGCGCCCAGTGGATAGGGCTCTAACTCAGGCTGCAGAAGCTGCTGATAGTTTCATAGAGCTGAAACTTAACCCCTGAGCACTAGGAGCCCCCCTGACCTTGATGCTCTGATACCGGAATTTCACTGGTCCTCCTCTGCGTAATTCACAGAACTTCTACGGGAGGTATCCCAGGCGTGACTGACTAACAGAAATGATATTGTCACTGTCTTTTAGCTTTTATTTTCATATAAAATGAGGCCACATCTCTATGTGTGTATTGAAAAAGAGTTATATTTCATTCATTGTTGTCATTGAGTTTGCTATATCTTTGCCTGTTTGTAGAGGTCTTCTGAAATAAAAAACAAAAACAAACAAACAAAAAAACTAGTTTTCATTATAGGAAACCCAGTTTAAAGAAATATGTAGCTTTCTTTGGAAAAAAATACATCCCTGGTAATCAGCATGACAGACCTTTATCTTTAGATTTGCCTTACATCTTCAGGACATTTCTTGAGTGCTGGAGCAGTGGAGGATAAATCTCTCATTGAACAGGTTAGGGTCTGGCTCCAAGAGAAAGGGCCATTAGGAGCATAAAAAGGATTTCTTTCTAAAATAGGAAAATTCTGCATAAGCCCAGAAACATCTAGAAGGGGAAAGAAAAGATGTTATTTGAAAAAAAGTAAAGGTGAGAGATGGGCAGTCAGAAGCTGGGAATGGACACCCAGGGTTCATCTCACTCCCTTCCACTTTGTTCAGGAGGGGAAAAGCAGCCAGGTCAAAAGAACACCAATCAGCAGAGCTACAATGTGGGAGAAGTCAGTCAGCAGTGTCACTTTGCAATTGAACACACAGACATCAAAGGAAGCCTAAGAAAGATGTGCCTTTATGTTACAGGGCAGCCCAGAGTGGACTGGGCCACCTATCTGTGGGCCTCACCAGCACGCTCAAAATTCAGTTATACTGCAGGTGCACACAAAAGGGTCAAAAACAGATTTATTTACAAAAGGGGAAAGGAATAGGAAACAACAACCCAGGGAAAGAGAGCAGGATATAAAGTAACTGGAATACCTTACCGGCTCGGCTGACTGAAAACACCAAGTCACACGGTCCAGAGTGCAGTTTCCTGAGAGAGAGAGAAAAGGAGAGAGATGCAATGGTGCCCTATTTATCCCCCAATGTCCCAGAATCCCTGCTAGCTCCACCCTTGGGTCCTCCCAGTTCTCTCCCTGGTACTGGTGGGAGTTGTAGTTTCCAATCACTGGAGTAGGGGGTGGAGTCCAGAAAGCTAGAATAGGGGGTGGGGTCCACAAGACTCTGCAGAGTTCCTTTAGGACATCCTTCCCCTTAACATTTACATGGACTTATGGGTGTTTTAAAGGCCTCAGGAATGACTGGAGGCGCTCCATCCTTTGCTTTACACCTCTGGTTAGGCAAACCTTGTTATTTCAATAACGAATTATAGAAACAGTGACTGGTAATTTTACTTAAAAGCATGAAATCAATTGAGTGTAAAGCTATAATCTTGGCATATGCTCTTAAATGTATCAACCATCATGCTTTAATGAACAATCAGAGCAAACGAGTCCAACACCTTATTTTATAGCCTTTATCCATTGAATGATTTTACAATCTGTTGTCACCCTCAGAAGAAATCTCTAATATTTACCTCTGTTCTCTCTATTGTCTCTCACATCCTTTTGAAAGCCAAGTTCAGTCATCTTCCAAAATATCTTTCTCGTCCTTCTCCTCTTTTACATATTTCTCATATCTTATTATAAATGTTCAAATTGAAGAACATCAAAAAAAAAAAGTAGGAAACATGGAAATATTGGTTAATAATCAATGTGCTGTCATGGGCAACAACACTATTTACTTGCTTTCAATCACTTTCTCATCTATAGGTACACATTTTGTAAAGCTGAGCGCTACTATAAATACTGCTGTGTAGAGTGATTTTCTTAACCCGACATACCTTACATATTTGTCGATTCATTGAAGATTCTCCTACAGCTTCCTTTATCGACTCTAGTACTGCTCCGTTGCTCACCCCACACCAGATGAGAGCGTGATCTAATCAGAAGTGACTTGAGCTGGGAACACTGGAGGATCTTTATCTGAAGCACTTCACTCAATTATTTAAAGATAAAAGTGGGTTAAGTCATTTACAAAAGACACTTGGCTGTCAATATGTACATTGCATCTTATTGGATTAAATATAGCCTTTGAGTTACCTAACAATGAAACTAGAGAGTCAGAAAGATGAGCATTTACCAAAGGATCAACAAAGGCACAATCCAAAAGAGGCTTGTCCATAGAGAGATTATAATGGAAGGTTAAGATACCATTTGGACATATAGTCATGGCTGTGGACCCTCTGAATTTTTGGTTTAATAATAGTGCTACCACATAATTCCTGAAGTAATATGAACTAAATTTTGAAGAACTCCTCTAGAGTACATAAAGGATAAAATTGATTTTCATTATTTTGTATTAAAGACAAATAAATAATCCAAGGGAAAATTATGAGGAAAAACATGTTGTGTAGCTATAACAGGTTTTCTTTAATGTTTTATTTTGGTTTATCTTTGGTTAAGACTCTGCTTGTGTCTCATTCCTTCTGGAAGGCACTATGCACGCCCATACTTGATGCCTTCTGTGATACTGGTTCCATTACCTAGAATGGTCTCCTCTTATATTTATTATGAAATTATATTTTTACATTAAAACTTTATTTAAAATGAAAATATTTCTGTGAAACTAGAAGATAATTTGGAGAAGAACTTAACTCATTTTGCTAAAACCTCACAAACCTATTTTTTTTTCTAGTATCTAACAGTTGAGTAGATAATTTGAAACAGAATCATCTGTTATACCATCTGTCAGAAATATGCTGCAGCTGTTAAATGTCCAGCAAAATTTGAACTACAAGTCTCAAAGTAATTTGCCCTTGGTACATGCAGACCCGACAATTTCTTATTTGATTTACAACCATGATTCTTGCAAACGTGACTGATTTTCTAGCTATGTGACTTAATTTTTTTTTTTTTTCTGAACAAAGTTATCGGGCCAAAGGAAAAGGTAAATGAAAGAAATATATTTTATGCTAATGACACTGAATTTTGTCATTGTCTTTTATGACTGATTGTGTTCAATATTTCTCAAATCATATAAAGAATACCCACTAAATTCCCTCTACTTTAATGTTCAGAAAGTCAGGAAATCCTCTCCCATGCCAAAGAGCTCAGCACATAAACGACAGATAAACAGTAAATTCATACTTACCTTGATGACTTTTCAAAGAGACGGATATAAATTTTATATAAATATTATCTAAGTCTTGCTTTCTTTTGAAAACTTTAAAAGAGCTAACTAAGAAAAGTCAACTTACAGAATTCATTTGCAGGTGCCAAGGTATTTTAAAAGTTCTAGAAGCATATACTAAGAATATAGATAAATCCTCATACTTCAATAATTCCAAGGTACAAGATGCACAACGTACATTTTAGGTTGCTATAGCTCAGAGAGACAATCTTCCTTATATTGTCACAATTTCCCAGAGAAACCAGATGGCACTCAGAGAGGTGGAGAGAGAGAGGTTTACTTGCCACACCTGGGGGCTCCGTGGGCTCAGTCCCACACGACTGAGCCCCCCATTGCAGGAGTGGTGAGGTTTATACAGGTTGTGGGAGGAACCCTGCCCCCTCATGCATCAAGCATAAGCTTTCTTTGTTGTGTGGGGAGGGGTCAGGTAGCCATGGCTACCACTGTGGACAGCAGCAAGGAACTTTCTGCTCCAGCCAGCAGCAGAATCCAAGCCACAGGCTCCCCCCAGCAGCGGGCCTGGGAGAGAAGCAGAACCTAGGCAGACTCAGGAATGTCCTGTTTCAGTATGGGGACACTGAGGAGTATGTGTGCACAGTGACACCACAGGATGGTTTGAGTCTGCCCAAGCAGGGTCTTGAATGGAAAATGCAAAGATATCGGTCAGGTAGGTAAAGTAACTCAACAGATCAAACTGGAAACCATCTTTGCCTTGCTCACATGTAGATGCATTCATTACCTATTATTGTTCGATAAGGCATTGACTGCACAATTCTCTTCAAGCCACGCCGTTGTCATGTTTTCAGGCCTGGAAGAGGGGCTCGGAACAACATGTCCACTTCTCACAGCGTACAGGCCAGTCAGCAAAAACAGTTATGCATGTTTTTTGTTTTTGTTTTTGTTTTTTTTGTTTTTTTTACTAAGTTATTGAAGTATTTTAGGATGTGATTGGTGATATAAACAAAATAAAAGAGTGTGATCAAATATTTGGAGGGAATAAAGGTGGAAGCTGTATGAATTAATTTATGAATTAATTTATTTCAGGGGACTAGGAGGTGATATTTTTATATTTAAAAAAAAAATGTGTGCCCTCCCTGATGTGCAGTGGTTTAAAATGCAGCACTACAAAGCTGGCTGCACCCACTTCAGCACAAGTTGGATCCCTGCCAGGGAGCTGACCCTCACGGCACAGCAGACCTCTCCGACTCGCCTGTCTCTCCCCTCAGCAGTGTGCTTCTTCTGTCTGTCTGTTCTGCTCCCGACTCTGTCTCTGGTGAAGCCTTTCACTGCTCATGCACCTTAGGCCTGTACCCCAGTTCTGTGTGCAGAAATCTCTAAAAAAAAAAAAATAGATAAATATTTTTTAAAAAATGTGTTTGTCGAGGTGACGTGCGCTTACAACATTGTATGTTTCAGAGGCGTAGTTTCACACCTCTGCAACTGTGCTCGGACACCAGACTGGCCATCCAATCCCCAATAATCCACCACAGCACACTGGCCCCTGCCAAGGTGCTCCCACCCTGCCATCCTGCCCCTGAGGTGGCCTCATTCTGTAGGCTTTCAAGGGTTTGTTTGGGCCTTGTTCCATTGTTTCGAATTTTGTATTTCACGAGTGAGATCATCTAGCATTTGCTTTTTTTTTTTTCACTGACTCATCTTTCAGCATCCCCCCCATCCCCCCCAGTTCTCTCCATGTTCTCAAAGTGGCAAGACTTCTTTTTGAGTTGAGCACCACGCCATTGTGCATATATGCTGTATCTTCATTGACTCGCCTGCCCTGGGCACTTCTCTTGTTTCTGTACCTTGGCTATTGTAGAGTAATGCTATGGCCACAGGAGTGTTGAATCAGAGTGTGACTTGAATCTAAGCCTAGAACAGAGCCAAAACGGAGCGTCATTCACTTCTGAGTGCTCACTGTTTAGTCACGAATCCTGCATCTCAGTTACCTCTTCCATAGCTATTTTCTGTTGCTGTTGTCCAGGCAATGAGGGGTTACCTCAATGTCTTTGTATTTCAAAGTCCCCCAAATTAACATTTTTAATGATTTATTTATTTAGACAGAACTGCCATATAGGCCAGAGGTGCAGGAGTGTGAGAGGATTCACAAGAGATAGAGTGGGAGCGAAACAGGCGGATCTACTGAAATACACTGCTGAGGAAAGCAGTGGGCGAGACAGGAGAGGTCTGCCGCGCCATGTGGGTCACTCCCTGACCAGGGATTGAACCCATATTGAAGCAGCAGTGTCCAGCTTTGTAATGCTGTGCTTTAATGGGATATGCCCCCAGGGAGGGCCCCAAATTAGCATTTGATGGTAACTAAATGAATGTCTCTTCATGGTCAGCATCCCTTATAAGGCCTTGTGTCAGGCAGGTAAGTGAATAACATATGCATCATAGGGAAAACCAATGAATTTTCAGTTAAGTGATACATTTTGTAATACCCATGATCTCACACTCTTGCATTTTTTTATTTTAAAAAGAGAATAGTTATTTATGCATTAAGAACTGGGGTACAGGTCAGCAGTGCAGGGGATGGGGTGAGAGGATTCACCAGAGACAGAGTGGGGAGCAGAACAGACAGATTGTTTAAGTACATTGCTGAGGGGAGCAGCAGGAGAGACAGGAGAGGTCTGCCGCGCCATGTGGGTCAGCTGTGGGGCCAGGGATCGAACTCACACTGAATCAGCATGGCCAGCCTGCAGTGCTATGTCCTAACCTGTTGCTCCACCAGGGAGGGCCACTTTTGCATTCTTGTAATCTTTCTATGCTAAGCAGTTTAATCCTGCTATACAGAACCTAATATAAGGAATAAAATATTTCTATAGGAAATGAAATACATAAAAGCATGAGAGTCTAAAAGAGAAGTTCTATCATAGTTCATTTTATCCAAAAGAGTATACTAAGGTCCAGATTCTAGATGTTCTTGCTATTTGCACTTACCAGTTCTATTACGTACATTATGTGTATGTGGATTTATGGATGATAAAAGTCATTTCTTTACATGGAATTTTATGGGGACAAGAAAGGATGGATCTTGCTTCCTGTGCCAAATAGCAGCCTGGGGAATTGGATCAAGCAGCATAGAGAACAATGCATGACCCATACTAAGCGGTGGCCCTGTCACTGCTGTGGCCTGAGTTATATCCCCAGCCAGGGAGCTGATCCGCATGGCACATGGACCTCTCCTGTCACCCACTGCTCCCTCAGCAGTGGATTTCAGTGGATCCATCCATTCTGCTCCCCACTCTGTTTCTGGTGATTCCCTCACCTACACCCCCTGCCCCCACACCTCTGGATTAGAATCCAGCTTTTCTACACAAATAAATAAATAAATATGTGATAGAAGTAAAGTAGTTGAATGGGAGATAATAGCATAAATGGTGTTTCCCCCTCCCAAAAAAAGAAGCAAATATCTTCTGCATATTCCTACAACAGATTTTTTAGTCTATATATTCTTCTATTGCTATGATTTTAAAAAGTCATAGAACAACTAATTCAAGAGTTGTAAAGGACCTTTAGGAAATGGAATGGAATAGCTGAGAGAGTCAGCCAGCACTAAATGAAGTTATTCAAGTTCAAGTTGCAGAGTGTAAGACCCAGACGTCATGATAGCGGGAACATGTGGTCTCTTCCAGTCTGCTGATATTGAGGAGGCCTCAGCCTACTGCTTCCTCAGAATGTCATCACGATCCACAGAAAATATTTATTGGACAATGTTAGATTTAACAAAAAGAATGCATCGCAACTGTCTGAATTAATGGTGATAGAAAAGTGCCAGAAGGGAATGTGCCATTTCTATTTCCTATGCCATTTCTATTTCTTCATCTGCCATTAAAGAAGATGGAATGTTTGATTGTCCTAATATAAATTATTAAAGTCAAACAAACTTGTTTCCAGATCTGATTACCTCCTCTCCATAAGGAGAAGCAGAAGGGCTTGGATCCACAATGACATATGGGGTGATCTAAGCTTGTTTTGTATTTGTTTTTTAATAGAATGCTAAAGTTAGCAGAGTTCTTAGGTGGAAACTACAGTGTCTGTGCACTAACGCATGCTGAAAAGAAGACAAACTCTGTGTTTCTGATGCATCAGAATACAATCTGTGTGCAACCAGCTGCCCAATTTTATGGGGAGTAAAAATAATGGGTTGTCTGGTGCTAAGATTTTGAAGTTATTGATAGTGCTGGGTGCCCTTCCTTCCTTCTTTCCTCCCCCCCTCCCTTTATTCCTTCTCTCTCTTCCTGTCTCTTCCTCTCTGCCTATCCTTTGTTTCTTCTTTATTGGAAAGGAAATTAAAGAAACAAGGACTCACAGTCTTGGGAATAAAGTTTCTGAAATGTAGAAACGCTAAATCCCAAACAAGTCTTTGTTGGCCTAAGTCCATCACTACTTGTGACTTATGAAGCCCTCAGAGACGGACGGTAATGTTAGGGGCCAGTAGATTGGACCCAGTGAACATTGTGGGACACACAGGGAGTGGCCTCCTCTGTGGTGACCACAGTGACCTATCGGGCATGTGGGTAAGTGAGGGAGTAAAAGGAAGTTCAAGAGCAGGAGGCAGGACACCATCCTGGGCGTGGACGGGGACTCCAGAGCCTGGAATGAGCTGCAGGGGAAGACAGCCATACCCCAGAGGAACTGGCCCCTGCGGAGCCAGAGCAGGGGTGAGGCACACAGCCACGCAGCTTGTGGTTCAAGATGGTTTGGGCCCTAAGCTGCAAGGCAGGAACCTATTGATCGGAAACCGAGGAGATAAAGGGAAATCCACCCTCTTCGATTTGTCTGATTGTGAGAAGAAAGGGTCATACAACCTGAGGCCAGGCAACCACACAGGTAGAGGTGACATGACTCCAGCTTCTAACCTCAGGCATTGAATGCCCAGGATGAAGCAAGACCACGGAGTGTGCAGTCCACTGAGAAAGTGCCCTTTACAATGACTGATTTTTGTTTTTTTTTTTTTTTTCTAAGCAGGAAAGAGGACTTTGCTAGAATTTCTGTGCTGATAAAACCATCTGATTCTGGCAAAATTCCTTTGTTATTCTTCACTGTTTTCTGTGAATTAGGTTTATATTTCCAAATCCATGGTACCAACCATGTATTTTTAAGTGTCATGATTATTGTAGATAATCAGTTGTAAAAAATTCCCAATTTTATTTTCACCAGAGATAATTAGTTGGCAAGTCTCACGTCAACGCCGCATGTTCTGATGTCTTTTGGCCTTGCACATTCCCGCCACTGTCCTGACCAGGTAGATCCCCTCAACGATGTTCTCATAGGTGTTGGGGGCAACAGCCACTTCATCTCTATCGGCCAAGAATCTCCAGTGTTCCAGATTGAAGTAGTGCAGAATCCTTACAGCTACTCTGCCTTCCTGATTGAAATTGTGTGAAAATAAAACTCAAGGCCCATCTGCTCCTCTAGTTTTCATCCAAGATTCCCTGGAAGGGAAGCACAGTGGAGACCAAATATTTGCCATCACTGTCTGGCCGTAGCTTTGGAAACCATCCCAGTACAGGGAAATAAAACACTAAATTATTTCACATGTTAGCATCTTTCTCTGCTGTTTCTGTCTCTGTCTGTTTCTCTCTGTCTCTCTCTCTCTCTCTCTCTCCCTCTCTCCTCTACAAACTTTCTGCAGGGGGTCACCTGAGTTCCTTGTATTTAATGTCTGCAGACTAATGAGAAACATGTCCTACACAAACAGCAAACTGACTCTGGAATACACTGAGTGTAATCACAACTACAGCCGGAATAACATGCATCCGTCATCAGAGTAGACACCCTGGCAGAATAGGCACAGGCATGCAGCCCCAGAGCAACCGCCTCTGGGTAATGGTGTGGCCTCCTGAAATTGCCTACATTATTCCCTCTAGAACATTCTTCAACTCTCTTTCCAGCCATCTCTGTTCCCTCAGATCTTCAACCTTACTCATCATTCTCATGTCCTGATACCATAAGTAATCATTCATCATTCTTCTTGCTGGCTAAATGGAAGATTTGTGATACTAGAGCAGAGATTGGAAAGCTTTTTGTGAACGGCCAGATAGAAAATACCTTACCTTAGGAAACCTTGTGGCCTCTTTGATGAACGTGTGGCCTCTTTGGTCACATTCCACCACTGTGTGGAAGCCGCTATAGGCATGATATCAATGACCGCACGTGGTTGCGTACCATTAGAACCTTACTGAAAATGTGAGCAGTGGGCCAGACTTGGTTTATAGGACACCATCTGTGAACACTGGGACTTGACAGTGATGGAGAGATTTAGAGCTGATTCCCTCATTTCACCCTAGTCTTCTGTTCCTGGGGTCCGCATCCCACTTGAGGATGAATTCACAACTGACCAGTTCTCCAAAACAACAGCCCTGGGCTTTAAAGCTGTTACTTTCTGGACTTCATTATATTCTTTTGCAAACTGAATCACAAATAGGCATTATTCTCTTGCTTCATGCTTAATCACCTTCTGTGTCTTCTAATATAATTGCCACTCATGGTGGGAATGAGTCACAGAGAATTTTTATTACCCAAAGTTGTTAGAACCATGCAAAGCATAGATTAAGGTAACAGAGGATATTTGTGATTAAAATCTTCGAGGAGACTATACTGTACATGTAGCATTTTCCTTACATAATGATAGAGCTATGGGATATATCTCAGTTTAGAAGAATATAAAATTACCAGTGCTTAAATTCTGAAAACAGTTTTATGGCTCCCTTTAAAAAAAAGAAAAAAAAAAAAAAAACTCCTATGTTCTTTGCTGGGTCAAATTTACTTTAATGTTGTTATTCTGAATTATATGTATTCTAATATCGTGGAAAGTTGTAAATTTGGTGTGAAGATGATCAATTTGTTATAGAAGTCAAATTTTAAAAATTAATTTGGAGGAACAATCTTCAGGTTTTGTAAGTACCATTTTTAAATTCTGCACTTAAGTTAGTGGATGATCATTTAAACAATTATTCATCAACTTCGTTTGAATTACTTTCCATGTAACATTGAATGGTCACTTGGGAGAAATGCACCTTTAGTTCTTACTACCCTACTTGAGCAGGTTTAGACTAGAACATGTTTTCCCAGCATGATCCTGGTGATTTCTAACTAGGGTCATCACAGAGCCCACAGAGCTCACCCTGGTGCAGAGACTTTCCTTGCAAAGGCAGCAAATAAAATAAAATAAAATAAATAAAAAATAGAACTCCCCCCTTACCCCACCCCAAACCCCAAGTCTGCCTGTTTTCATCTCTGGTGTGTCTCTGTAGCCTTTATTAGGACTTCATACTGTAAAGGTGCCTTAGATTTTAACCTGTTTCTTTCCATTAAAACACAAATTCCATGAAGACAGCCCATAGTTGTCAGTTTCATCTGCATGCCCTGTGCTTGGAACAGTGTAGATGATCCATACATATTTAAATGAATGAAATACAAATAAATATTAACATATCCTCAGTGTGGAAACGTATGTTACTGTTATTCCAGTTAAACGAAGAACGTGCTTCAAACATTCTAAGAAGTCACACTCAAGTGTCTGAATGAGGAGATTGTGACTTTTCATTAGCAGTTAAATTGAACAGTATTTTTTAAATTTTTAAATATTTATTTATTTATGCATACAGAATTGAGGTACAAGCCAGAGGTGCAGGGGCAGTGAGAGGATTCACCAGAGACAGAGTGGGGAGCAGAACTGGCAGATCAACAAAGTCCACTGAGGGGAGCAGCGGGCGGGTCAGGAGAGGTCTGCCACGCCATGTGGGTCACCTCTGGGACGGTGATCAAACTCATGCTGAAGTGGTGTTAGCTTCTTAATGTTGTGCTTTAACACACTGTGCCACCAGAGAGGGCCCTGAACAGTTAATTTTTAAGCAATTAATGTGGAGTTATTCACTACAGATTCTTGCTTTATGAAGTGATACTGTGAAATCAAAGTTGTGTTCCTCTTTTCATTCTTTGACATTTAACTTTCTGGGGAATTTATTCATGCACACACTCTCTTTCCCAAAGACACTTCCAGCATAACTAAGAAAACCAAGATACCGGACAATGTTTTGAGGATTGTCTTGTTTATTCTAACTTCAGATTTGTACACAAAATAAGTGAAGAGATCATGAATATTAATTTTTCTCTGTTATCATCAGGGGCCTCATTCCACTTGAGTGACTTTTCAAGACAACTAACTCATTCCTGCTCTTGGTAAAACCTTTTGTTTGTCGATGTTGTGACAGAAACCTTTCCAGAATATTCAGTGCACTTCTGTCTCGTCAAAGAGAGCATGCATACCCATCTGTCTGAGTGGCCATCTCTCTGAAAGGAGGTGTTGTACCATGTTGTAATTCAACCTTGTGGCCTGGGCCTCTGAGGCTTGTCAGGCTTAGCTGCTTGGTTTTTCTCTATTCTTTCATTTATTCATTCTCCAAATGCTTTCAGAGCCCGTGCCAAGCTCCAGGTGCTCTTCATATCACTGGAGAGTAAGCTTTAAGCAACTATCAACAACTTTATTCCCATTGAGTTTCTAGTCTAGTGAGAAATAGTAGCAACTGGACAACTTAATGAGGTGGCTGTGGAAGCTATGAAGGGAAATAAAGTCCATACAGACAGAAAGGTTGGAACAAAGCACGCCATGCATTGTGGGCTAGGAAATGCTGGCTGCATTAGTGAAAGTGACCTTGAGCAGAGCTTGGGATGCGTGAGGTGAGAGCCGTAATGGGCCTGGGGTAGTAACTGTCAAGTTACATGGCAGGAACAAGCTGGCCTTGAAGGAAAAGGGAGGGCACTCTGGTGTCTGGACAGTAACGACCAAGGATGCTTAAGATGGACCGGTGCAGTAACCGCTGTTGGCCACTAGGGACATCGAGCTTTCTTCTGTGTCACAGAGCAGGAGCTTCTGAGGACTTGTGAGCACAGGGTTGGTGGGCATGACCCACGTTTACCTTGAAAATTGTACTAAGCTACCATGGGCAGAAGGACTAGAGGAGAGGAGAGGGGAAGCAGGAAGACTTTGCAGTGTTTTGCAATGTGATGGTCTGTGGCTGATTGAACCGGTGGTGTGAGATGAATTTTGGAAGATGCCTGCAGGGAATTCAGTCGTTGGTGCAATCTTCAAGGGTGAAAGCATTGGGGAGAGAGAGGAGCAGAGTTCTGGGCACTTTACCAGTGAGACACTGGGAAAATGAGAATGATCTGCCAGAGGGTGTAAAGAGCAAGCCGGTAGTGCGGGAAGAGGAGGGAGTTCATTCCACTATAAACTCATGAAGGACAGACTGGAAGGATCGGCTGGTTCTGTGCAGTGATTGGTCCGGCACGGCGGGCCCTGGCGAGCTGGCTGGTCCGGGTCTCGCAGGTTGTGATCATTCTAGGGTCTTGTTTACCGACGCTTATTGCTAAATCTCTTGGCTTTTCAGGGTTACGCCTGGGCCTGCCTCCTCCAGTCTCAATACTTTGAATCAATGTTTCTGCATAATCTTTATCCCCAAACTGCCGACAGGCCTGTTCAGATCCAGGAGTGGCACATTCTAATATTTATTAAATAAACAATCTCAACTTCAGTTAGATTCTCAGCAGATCTGAGTTGAGTTCCTCGTGGTTGTCATGAGGAGTTTGTTCACCTGTCCCCATGATTATTAGAATGACCGTAACTGCGCTGTTTAAAGTCTGATCATTTCCTTCATGTGATGTCATATATATATTTTTAAAGAT
This sequence comes from Condylura cristata, assembly GCF_000260355.1. Taxonomy (NCBI): domain Eukaryota; kingdom Metazoa; phylum Chordata; class Mammalia; order Eulipotyphla; family Talpidae; genus Condylura; species Condylura cristata. The sequence goes on from NW_004567143.1 coordinate 2,357,462, forward strand.
TTACTTATTTGTGCATACAGAACTGGGGTACAGGCCAGAGATGCGGAGGGTGAGAGAACCCACCAGAGACAGAGTGGGGAGCAGAACAGGCAGATCAACGAAGTACACTGCTGAGGGGAGCAGCGGGCGGGTCAGGAGAGGTCTGCCGGGCCATGTGGTCACCCCCGGGGCCAGCGGGAATCGAACTCATGTGGAAGTGGCTTTAGCTTCTTAGTGCTGCGCTTTAACTCGCTGCGCCACCAGGGAGGGCCCGTGATGTCATATATTTTAAAATAAACACTGGATTTGTTCCTTAGTTTAACTAAATCAACTTATAGACACCAATCACTGTTCGAAGATTTTTTATTAACTCTCCTTTTCATTTCTTTTCAGAAAAATGCGATGAGCCACTGGTATCTGCTCTTCCTCACTCAGCTTTCAGCAGCTCATCCTCAATGTCTGGGGGTTATTCTCCTGGCTACGCGAAGATTAATAAGCGAGGGGGTAAGGCACTTTTTTTTTGTCACAGATATGCTAATTAGGGATGTTTTATATTTACACTGTATTTCTAAAATGTATCCTACTGCAAGTCCCTGTTAACAGACACCCAAAATCATCCTTCCTACTTCTACTAGTAGATCCTTCGACACTATTTTGTAGCCCTTAATGAGAAATGATGTAGGAAAATTGGGCCAGGAAGTAAGAGGTTGTATATCAAAGGGGAAGAAGTTTTGGAGATGCAAGTGATAATGTATGCAAAATAACAAAGATTCTCAGTTATGAAAATTCTGTTAATCAAAAAAAAATCATCAGAAAAAGTTAAAAAGAATCGACTCTGAATGTGAAAAATACATAAAAATGAATAATTTATATTTTCTGAATTTTCCTCTTTTTATTGCTATACAAACTAAGCTTTTTTATTGAAAATGCAGGATAAAAAAAATCAATCCTCTACAATTTCTCCCCTCATCTCAGAATGTAGATTTATTGTTAAAGCTTTGTAGAAAACACAAAGTTTGCAACTAAAATTTGAATTTTGGACTTGAAAGTTGTGGTATTAATTAGTGAACGGTGATGTCAAAGTAATGAGCAGGTCACAGAGAGTAAAAGAAGGTGATTGTGGACAGCCATTTTAATCTTTTTCTTCAAAGGAACATTGACATAAAGATTGATGTGTAGAAAATGAACAAAGAATAAATACTGGGATAAATTTTATGACTAAAAATCAGCCGGGAACATAATTTTTACTCATTAAGACAGGAAATACTAAACTCAAATTATAGCCAGTGAGGAAGGGTGTGAATAAGTCTAAAAGTAAGGAAGTTATGGAGCAAGGAAGAAAGGGGGTACAGAGGGAAAACCACAATAACTGAAGGTGAAAACAAAGAGAAAAAGAGAAAAATTAAGACTAAGAGAAACTAAAGAGAAAACAAAATGAGGAAGAAGAGGAAAAGGAGGAAATCATATCAGAAAAGAGAAAAATATATATGGATATCAGATATTTAAAAAGGGAAACAATAGTTAGAATAATGCATATGCAGAAAACGCCATACACATATTCACAGACATATTAAGAGACTTCGATAAGCGAAAGACTTTTGCAGAATACACACAAACAAAGGTAAAAGGATATACATTCTTCAAAATCTGATATCAGGATGTAGACTGCAGAGGGTTGGTGAATTACTGTAAATTGCCAAAAACTGTGCTGAAAGATCTCAGAGTAATGGGATTTTAATTCATTCCTGTTCTACAAATGTTCTTGCAAACAAAATGAAAAAATGGACATTGATAGAAATATACAAAGCAAGGAACTGAACATCCCCAAATAGCAATTGTGATGCAAGCCAGCCAAATGCTAGCAAATATATCAAAGTATGAAAGAACAAAGAAAGAAAAAAAAAAAACAAAACACTTAGCTTCCCAGATGGCAAGAGGATGCAACATCCTTTGGAAGAAGTTCTGTGAGTTTCTAGCCATTTTAATGAGAGGAAGCATAGTCATGAAGTGTTTCTTTAGAAAGTTTTGTGGAGATATGACTGATGTATTTTATACCCAGTGAGGTTGGACCAGTTAGTTTATATATAGTGCACAACTTCTTTGGGAATATAAATGATAACAGTGAAGCCAGCCCTGAGGTAAGTGCAAAGCCTAAGAATATCTAGTGCTCAGCCATGAAACATTTTAAGTATAAGATTGTCACTAAAAATTTCACTTAGCGATGTATCTTATCTCTGCAAAATCTGAAAATACCAAATTATAGGAATTACACAGGTGGGCACCCTATCTCCTCCCTTTCCACCCACAAATGATAAGAACAGGATGCTGCTAGCTCCTGCACAAATTTACTTTGTCCTTGACTTTTAGATCTTCATATTGCTTATGAAGCAGTAACTTATCTTGTCCTCTTAAAAGTTGTTGCCTTAAAGTTTTGTTTTAAGATAATGCAAGATGTCATTTTAACTTATTTGAGTGATTGTGTCTATTTACTGCTCATCTATGTACAGTAAAGGATGTGACAGAGAACTTCTAAAATGTCAGTTTCTTTTTTTAACCTAAATAGTGGATTTGAGGAATGCCTGTGTTGTTGTTTTTTTTTAATTATGTGTATTTTTTTTAAGATTTTATTTGTGCATACAGAACTGGGGAACAGGCCAGAGACTCAGGGGTGGCGAAAGACTTCACCAGAGACAGAGTGGGGAGCAGAACAGGCAGATGGACGAAGTACACTGCTGAGGGAAGCAGCGGGCTGGCCAGGAGAGGTCTGCCACGCCATGTGGTCACCTCCGGGGCAGGCAGGAATCGAACTCATGCGGAAGTGGCTTTAGCTTCTTAGAGCTGTGCTTTAACCCGCTACGCTACCAGGGAGGGCCCTTGTGTTTTTTTGTTTTTTTTTTTTAATGGTTTCTTTGTAATTTATTGAGTCTGTATCTACATCTACACAGAGATACAGAGATCAAGGTCTCATGCATTTCCAAAATAAAAGGCATTTCAAAAGCAAAAGACTATAAAACAAAAGTTATGGTTTCTTAGCTGTCTAGCCAGCAATTTCCCTCCTTTTGACTATTTATCTAATGCTTTGTCAGGATTGAGGTGAAATGAAGAGAGTAACTGATTGGAAGAAAGCACTGTTTACACTCAGAGATTTATATTTGCCTGTGTCCATTTGTCAACATTTGCTATGTGGGAGCTTTGGTTACTTACTTTTTGTTTACCAAAAGCACATCTTTGCTTAGAACAATATCTATCTATAATTCCATAAAATCCCCCCCACACTCCCTCCCATATGTGTGTTGTTGTGTGGAATCTAGTTCCTGTCCTCGTGATGCTTTATCTCTGTACATAGGCACTGGACAGTGCAGAACCAGCCCTTGCCCTCATTAATGACATCAGTGTACAGCCTTAGCCTTCATCCATGTTGATGGCATCAGTGTGGGTCAGGTAGCGAACATCAGAGAGGAGGGCTCACATCAGAGAGGAGGGCTCATTTGCTTAGAAAAAATACCCACATTATGTTAATGGAAACAAAGTTATTTTTTATTTTGTTGTAGAGTTCCTTTGCAAATGGTCTTGGGAGAAGAGTCATAATGGCCAAAATCCATGCTAATATATAAATGGTAGTGACCTGCATTGATTAAGAACAAGTTTATTTATTTATTATTTTATGCTGACCATTATTACAGATCTTAAAAATAGGTAAAAGCCAAATAGATGAGGAAAGAGTGTATGGGGGGAGTGGAGGTGCTGGAGATAGATGTCCTCACTTCCCTGTGGACAGGAGCCATCCCATGCCTACAGCATGAAGGCAGAGACTTCAGGAGGGTCACAGACTAGCACAGAAGTATACAGGATACAAGCAACGTGTCATGCGAATATCAAAAAGGAAAACACATTCAGCTGAGCATTATGTTGATGCACACTGACTTGAGTTTTATCAGTTATTTAAATGATATTCCTCAAATGCATTTTGGAGAGACAGAACCTCTGAATACACTGAATAACACAGTGTAAGTGCAGAGTTGTGTGAGATGACAGGTTGACACACATTTTAAAAATTGAATATAATTTTTGGGTCCATGCGGTGAGAATCCATCTGCTCCAACCTTGATGTTGGAGACCAGGGTTGTGATGAAATTTGAGGAATGTGGGATTTAAATAAAAAACACCCACTTGTCATCCCACACTGTCTTTGGGAGCTACTGCTCTAAGTTTTTATGTGTCTGTGGAACATTACCCGCCTCCTGAGATCAGTATTCTGGGTTTGTCTTCATATACTGAATGCATTGGAGGGTTCCCAATCTTGTGTCATTCAGAGTCAAAAGGAATGAGATGGATTACTCATTCCAGAGGGTATGAAGCCATTGAGAATAGTGTATAGGGTATTCGGTGCCTAACAATTGTGCAATATTTCACTGATTCTAAAGTGCTGTTATATCTGCCATAAATGTCCCTTGATCTTCACAGCTGTTAGATTAGATATGCCAATCATTTCTTCCATCAGACTGTCAACCTTCCTTCTCAGATGCCTTTTGTAGAGACACTTCTCTTTTTACTTCCCCAGAGGGACACTCATTCAACTCCATCTCATCTCCTTCTGGAAACCACCATGATTAGAGAGAACCCATAATCTCAGCTGATAGCATCGGAATCTTTTATTAGTGTGTGGAGGGATTTGGAAAGCCACAGTGGACCACATGTACATACGACAGAGGAGTGTAGCAGGTGCTGATGAGGAAGTGAAAGCAGGAGACTGGGGGTCACTGAGGGTGGGTGAAGCTGCTGGTCTCATTCCTCAACTTCTTCAGGTCCTGGCACCACTGCGCCATGACCTCTGGCCACACATCTGCTTGAGTCTATGCAGCTGACCTTTCTAATGTTAAGGATCGGCCCTCTTGCCTGAGCTCACTGAAATCAACCTGCCTTCCTAGTCGTGAAGAACTATCGATTTTAAGAGGTTTTAACATCCCCATTTTATTGGCCTAAATATTAAATGTAGAAACAAAATACAGTGACTGAGTCGACACTTCAGCTACTACAGTCACGAAGGAGCAGTAATGCACAAAGGAAAGCCATGCCTTTGGCTCCAGGCCACATTATCCGTGCTTGGGTGGTGTTCAATCAGCACTCCAAGGAGGTGGGAGGCTTGAGTCACCCTCCGTGTGTGCTCACGGCCAGGCAGCCCTGTCGCAGGATGTCAGGGAATTTTACGTAATGTACATTATGAGTATTTTTTCTTTTGCCACCTATTATTTTATTTAATACATTGTTCAATGCTTGCTGCTCTTGGGGAAGAGGGGGCACAGTGTTTAGGTTTTGTTCTTAGGACTCCCCTCTGATAGGAGTCTGTCAGCTTCTCAGTTAAACCAAAGGATGGGAGGGGCAGGGCCACCATCACAATCGTATCACTCATCCTGTATCCCTTCCAGCAGGAAAAGCAGATTGCATTTGTAGGCCATATAATCGATGGTTGCTTTTGGGAGAAATATGCGTGTCACAGACATCTGGAAGACTTTGGGAACAGATCTCTTAATGTCCACAGTTGTATCTTCAAAAGAACTGCGATCTTTACCTTCCCTTGTAAGGGGTCACAGAAGTTACTAATTGCTTCTTTGCCTGGATGCTCTGGTTGGATCAAATCGTTGCCTTTATCATATTGTGCTACCTGCTGGCCACAGGGAAGCTGTCGCATTACCCTAATGCCAACTTCTCTCCAGCTCAAGCTTCCCTTTGCACTTCGCTTTGCAGGCTCCTTGCTGGCCCAGCAAATAGCCAAACCCACTCTGCTCTTCAGTAGTCTGGCGGTGCTAGTCCTGGAAAGCAGAATTTCCCCGCTTTCTTGCATCTGCAAGTCCTGTGTCCTTAGTTACCATTGCAAAACACCTCCTTTCCCTCTGCTCTGTTTTTTCTTCTTTTCACTTCAGATAATAAAAAGGTCAGTCCTAGCTTAGTAAACCCAGGACTGTTGCCCACATGCTAACAATTGGGGAAGGCTTCACGAGGCTTCCATCAGCACATGGCCCTCTTTTGTGCCAGGGATCCTGCTGTCCATGCTCTCTCCTGCTCCCTAGTCTCTACCCCATTCTACCGTTGTCTAGCCCCTGCTCCTGGCAGCCAGTATCTGCCAGATCAGATTGAAGTCTTCACCTTGATGAGAAAGCTCTTCCTTCAGGCCATCACGTCAAGGACTAGGCCATTGCAGATAAGTGAAGTCTCTGATTGGTGACCTTCTGTCCATTCTCCTGTTTCTCCTCTTTCCCTTCTCCTCCACTCAGTGTTTCTCTTAATTTTCTCCTTTCCCCACATACTGGTGATTCATGATTCTTTTCGTAAGAATCAATTGGTTAATGTGCTACTTTTCTTATCTGTCTTTTAAGAGTTGGTCCTTGAGAGCAAATACAAAGCCAGAGAACTGACAGTTGCATGTAGCATTTCAGGATATTTGACATTCCTGTGAGGATTGGTTATACTTTTTCATCTTTGAATTACTCTCCTGAAAACACCTGCTGATTTTTGCCAACTCTGATGCAGTGCTGAGCAGTGGAAAGAGAATGACTTGTCTTCATGCATGGCTGGGTTCCAATATGGAATCGGCCAAGGATGAGGATGGCATCAGTCAATTCTCTCAACTTTCTGCATCTCGATTTCCTGATTTCGACAGTTAATATATCATTTGTCATCCAACCCAGGATCATTTGACTGTGAAACAGTTCTATTAATAACTATATGAGTATAACCCTGGAGGTATCGCTCCATATTTATATTGTAAAATGGAATCAATTTTATAATTTAGCAGAACTTTTGCAAAAACCCAATGAAATAATGTAGACAAACTGTTTTACATTTAAATATTATCTCTTTCCTTCAGTTACACATAACCCCCCAACAAGTAGACCCCAATTTATAAATATAGATTCAATAAAATGCATTTGTCATAAAAGCAATGTCTTTCTAAAAACAATTGTTAGAATTTGCCAACGTCTGTGTATTTTTCTTGTCATTATATAATATAAAAATGGTGATAAAATAATTGAAAGGAATAAAATACATTTAAAAGGGTGATTTTGACATAATTGGACCCCTACTTACATTAACTTCAACATGCACCACATTTTTGACCTCCAACTCTTTTTGATATGAGAATGTCAGTGAATTTTAAATGTTATTTTGTTCTTGATATCTGAATTTAATTTGAATTAGATCTTATAGAATCCAATCTAATACATATTCATTCATTAACTTTATGATCCTCAGAAAAGCCAAAAAGATTTGTTGTGGACATTACGGACAATCAAAAGTATCACCCCCACGCCAACTTATAAATTCTATTTTTGAAGGCATATACTTTTCTATTTATTTAAATGATATCCTTTAAGATTTCTATAAAGTCTCAGTAGTTATCTTTCAACTGAATGAGAGTTGCCTTTTTTTAATTTACTTACTTATGCATACAGAGCTGGGGTATAGGCTAGATGTGCAGGGGAGGTGAGAGGATTCACCAGAGACAGAGTGGGGAGCAGAACAGGTGGGTCCAGTGAAATGTACTATGGAGGGGAGCAGTGGGCAGGTCAGGAGAGGTCTGCTGCGCCCTGTGGTTCAGCTCCCTGACTGGGGATCGACCTCAGGCTGTAATGGCTGTAGATAGCTTCATGTGTCCCACTTTAACCCAATGTACCACCAGAGAGGGCCTAACTAACCTTATATATTTAATTTATCCTTTTTTTACTTTAATTCCCAAATGTAAATCAAAAAGTTGTCCTTGTTAGTGATTTAAAAAATTGTAGTGCAATGCATGATATATTTGTATCATTGATCCTTGTTTAAAATACAATGATGGAAGCCTATTCACTAGAAATTGACCCATAAATTTGTTGAGACAGGCATTTTTAATTTGCAAATCACATTGTTGTGCATTACATAATGCTGGAAATGCCATCTTCCTTTCATATTCTCCACAGACATCAGTGCAAGATTTTGAGCATTCTGGAACACTGTCTCCTAAGGTGTGTGATGTCAGTCTGTGCTGTGACCCATTCGTATACATGTATTTCCATAGTCAAGCCACCTTCCCAGATGCTGCTTTCTGAAGTCCTTGCCAGGACTGGCAGAGAGATCCATGTTGGCAGGGAACTCTTTAAGTTCAGAAGAATGCCCTTTCACTGAAGGAGATGCAAGTGGCCCAGAACTACTTTTCAAGGGTCTTAAATGGGGTTAGTATAGTTGTGTGTCAGCATTTCCCCATGGTTTCATTACAGAGTTTCTAAAAATGCTACTTTTAAAGTTTCTTCAACAAAAATACATTGAATGATGCTTGTTGATTTAGCAGAATGCTAAATTTAATGGCAAAAGAGATTTAATGGCAAAAGAGAATTTTTAGATTTGGGTTCTATGAGTTGAATTTTTAGATGATTATTTTTATAAAGTTGCCGTCTTGCTATATTGATGGCAATTATCTTACTATATTGTTACTCTTTAACTTACAATCAGTATGTGCCACCAAAAAAAATTATAAGAGGGATTAGAATAAGCATTGTTACGTTAACCAGAGTCAACATCTTTAAAATGTTCCTGGGAAATTTTCATACACTGTCCTTAGATCCCAATATTAATACTTGATTGTTTAAAAGAATGGAGACACTGTGAATAGTTAATTAAGATATTTTTCCTGGACCTGTATAATAGTGGCTTGTAATTTTACTTGAAGCACAATACCACATACAATGTCATCAGTCCTTACCCTGTAAAGCTTAGGACATTTGGGTGGGATAATGTCACAGCTGAGCAAGCAAAGAATTACATTATTAGTTATTAATATGAAATTATTAATATAAAAGTTTGAGAAGATAGACAAAATAAATATATATTTGTAGTTTGGTTGATACAGAGTTTGAGGAACTGGAGTTCCCTTTCTCCCTGGGAAGACATTGGGTCACTTTTCATTTCTTAGTTAAATCCCTGATTGTGACTTTTGTAGTGAAGAACTTTGACAAGATGATTTCAAGGAACTGTCGTCTCTGAACACTGTCTGCTCGGTCATAATTCCTTGGTTTTGATGGGTCACAATAGAGTCTTAGTGGGCTGAACTATTGTTTCAGTGCACAAATCTGCTTCTTATTTAAAGACTTAAAGATAGCCAGAATATCTGGGAGAAAGTACTTTTCAAATAAAATTTTCACAAGTACAAGCTTTATAAATCAGTGGTATATTTTAGGAATTAATTTTCTTAATTTTCCCTTTGTTATTTGCTAATTTTATCCCAAATGAGGTTTCACTTTTTTTCATATCTCTGCCAAAAAGGTAGAAAATATATGTGAATGATTTGTACTATATCAAAAACACTCATCTTCATAGATCTCAAAATACTTTAACACAACACTATACACAGTTGATGTTCAGAGACTGCTTTCCAAATGCATGAACAAGTATATTGAATGATATTAATTGCATACATTAGTCTAACCAGTCTCAACGTCCAATGCCCATCACTACTATGTCGAGATGATTTGTTCAAGTAAGAGTATTTGCTAACATTATAGTCAGTTTCCAAAAAAGAATATATCCCACAAGTTCATAATCATCTTTTCAGCCAGTGGGGGCCCAGATAATACTAGAGAATAAATAACAGCTGCAAACACTGTTATCATCACCCAGAAAAGAAGTATTAAATTATCCGGTTTTGCTAAAATGAATATGCAGAATGAAGCCCCCAGGCCTCCATGTTCTCTCAAGGTTTTCAAATTTGTAGAACAGGGTAATGATGTTGAGTCAATTAAGTGTGACCCTTGATCTCAGAATAGTCCTTTCATATTTGAGTCCTTCCTTTTGCTCTGCTGCATCCTGTTGATAGCAGGAAAACCTTCCATAGTCATCAGGCCTGTGCCAGTCCCATTTGACACGTGCAGTGCACTCTACTACACTTGTTACAAGAGTCTAACCCAAAATGAGAAACACAGGTCAGACGTGAACAGGGTGTGTTTATATATCACTGGCCGGGAAACTCAAAGCAGCTGATCCCATGAAAGATGCAGCCCAGTGAATGGAGTCTGTCAATAGACAGGGTGAGGGCCTGCCACCCCGCCTGTGAAAATACACTTCAAACCCCACACTAACCTCTCTGTACGCCAGAGGAGTGCTGTCCTTCTTTCCTCAACATCCACTCCCCTAGGGTGAGAGGAAAGTCTCTGCTTTTTGCCTATTTACCCCCTTCTTATTTCAGAGACAGACAGTTGGGGGGACCTTAACCCAGTCATGGTTCTTTTTAGCAACTGGTTCAGTCTTACTTCTGAGGATGAATAGCCCTTGCTGTAAGACCGTTAGCAAATGAGTGACTTTTGCAAATTTTTTTTTTCCCTTGGGAAGAAAGGAAAATAGAGCTGCCCTCTCTTTAGCATATGCCCTCCAAAATTAATTCCAATACACACACACACACACACACACACACACACACCCATATTCATACATACACACATATATAAATGTATGGACACACATGTGCGTGCACACACACACACACACACACACACAGTTAATAACAGTTGAATGTAGCCCAACCTTTGTTAGCTTGCTGTCATTTCTATCTCTGCAGAGAAGTTGTCAGTATTGTTTCCTTATCCTCTTATTTGAAAATGAAGATATGGATATATTTGACGTGAATGCTACTGACAATAAACCATGACATGCAAGACAGTCTACTTTTACCATTCTTGTCTCTTTAATGTTGAAATGTACAAATCAAATGTGGAAAGCTGTGTTTCTTAGGACTGCATGCAAAGATCACCTTATTTTACTTTTTCTTAGCCACTTTTTTTTCTGAGCAAGGTAATTTATGTCATATGTTTTTATTTTGCTTTGTTTTGATTCTCAGCAGCTTCGAGTTTTCTTCCTACTGATATTTGCTTTCTGCTTTCACATTGGTGGACAGTACTGTTTATTTCAGCTGGAAGGTGCTTGTCTGAATTATATCTGTTACTTCTATCACCAGACAGCTGAAGCCAGAAAGGCTCTTCTGCCTCCAGGGTGAATTATTTTGTCTTAGAAGACCTGTGTCTGAGCGCAGGTATGAACAATGCATAATTACCCACCTTTTGTGTAATTTTCCCTAGCTAGTTTCTGACATACACTTATTTCAGCGGGTTATTAATTTGAGTTGTCTTGTTTTGTTTTGCTTGGCTTTCAGCTGTTCTCGGAACATTTGGTAAGCCTCCTAGGCTCTACAGTTAAAATGATGAAAGGTATTATTGACCCACCCTAATCTTCCTCCCTGAGTGTTCTGAAAGTTGAAACTAAATGTTTCTGTGGTCTGCATGTTTCTGTGATATTAGAGATTTATACGTGATTGCTAGAGCTGCTTATTTTCACATGGTGATAAGGCCATGCATTTTTATAGGATTCCCAGAAAGAGGATGATTAAACTGAGGTTTGCATCTCAGGAGGAAAAAAAAGACAAGACAGAACTGATGACCCTTCTTTGCCACGGGAGGACTGGAGGCAGTCCTGGGGAGACCAGCCAGCCCAAGTGTCGGCACTACCTACACCCCAGCTATGTGCCCACTCCTTCCACACTTGACACCCACAGTACTCAGCCAGCGGCACTTCCGCCCACCTCCAGATTTGGAGCACACGGATCATTCTTGAAACACAAAGTCAACATTCTCACGCACACTTGTCCTTGAGAAATGAATGCGAGTGTCTCCTTTTCAGAGAGCCATTCCTGATCATTAGACCAGGTACCTCTGTCTTTCAAGGCGCGTTATGGTTTCTATCTTAGAACTCAGTGCAAAGCATTATAGTCTTGGTCTGACCCCACGATACCATGTCTGGGTTGACAGTCCTACCTGACCATAGGCATCTGGGACAGTGCTAAAAATATAGCAGGTGCAGATGCTGAATGAATCACATACCCAGGATCGTGTCTGATCCCTTCCTAAACTTCAGGCAAGTATTTAAAAGCAGCAGAACTGTTTTATGCATAAGAAAACTTGGAGTCCGAAAGTTTCGATTCCTACACAAGTCCACAGCCCACAGAAAGCAGATTTAAGCATTTAAAAGGAACTCCTCTGACTTGAGAATCACCACTGTTCTATTCTTCACATGTCTTCCCTGCTTCTGTGAGTTTTTCCTTAGGAACAATTGGAATAACATTTGAGTTAGTTGTAGGGCAAAGTTAACATTTCCCACTGGTATTTGAGAGCAAAAATGGACGCATTTCTCTGTTTTATTTCTGAGAACTTTATATTTGGCTTTTTCTTGCCTGCTTACGAGAATCTTTGTTTTAAATAATCAGAGTTGTCCAGCTAGTGTTTAAATATTTGTGAATAATAATTTCTTTGAGATAACATTGGTTTTCAAGACTCTCTATGATTTGGCTAGAAAGGATCATACCCCTTCAGATGTAGACAACCATAAGTGATGCACCCTTTTTCTCTCTATACTAAAAGACTAGCCAAAATCTAAACTCTTTCAGTCTTGTTTCTTAATTTGTATGATGTGAGAGGTGGGCAGAGAAGACACAAGTGTACTTAAAATATTATATATGTGAGATCAGCAAAGATCAGAGCAAAAACAATAAGAACACCATTCTGTCTCCTAGAAAAAAATTGAAATAAGAAAAAAACTACTGATGTGCAGCGCCAATATGCTGGAAACTGACATAAGCAATATTTTCTAAGTCTCGAACACTCTTAATATTCGAAACACACTTGGAGAAAAAGCAGTAAGTCAGTACAAAGTGAAAGGAAATGAATAACAGAAATAAAACTCAACTACAAAATAGAAGATGTCTGAGATCCACTAGATATGCCATAAACTGGATCTCTGTTTGATATGAGATGGAAATAATCTGGCATTAATAATGACAATATCCCACTGCGTGATCGTTATCAGTCATTGAATTGTTTCTCCCATTCCAGATGAAGGATTCCACATTGTTACATTTTGCTTGCCATTCCATTATTGTTTAGTAGAAAGACCACATACTTCCTAGAATACTATAAAGACTGCCAAGAGAATTGCTTCAATTTCTCCCTGAACTTTGTATAACAGGGATTGGAATAAATAAAACAAAAACTATTTGGCTTATTATTTCAGAGTTATTATTTTCTATCTTCTCTTCCTATAATTCAAGGCAATCATTGATGATGGGAACTATATTTCTAAAGCGATTTCAGAGAAGCACAAAATGTCTGTGATTTTCCATTCAACTAGTTGTATATGTATATCCATAATTAAAAGAGAAATACGTAACCAGAGTTATATTTTGAACAACTAAGAATGTGTATTGGCTCCACACTGAAAGGCCACAAAATTCATTGGACATTTGCATAAGGAGGTGGGAAAGAGGAAGCTGGAGGCAGTCTAGTCCCTCTCAGGTGTGGGAACCGCCTCTCCAGGTGTGGGAACCGCCTCTCCAGGTGTGGGAACCAGGTGGGTACCACACTCTCACAGTGGTCCAAGAATGCAGAAGGAAAATCTCAGGGGCCCCACCTGGGGGGATGCTTCTTGATTGTCTGAGTGATGTCATTTCAGTAGAATACTGCTAATCTGCCAAGCTCTTGGGTGTCTGGAGACAGGATGTTTTCCCCAGGCCTTGGCCCAGCTTCCCTGACTCACAGAGGTGGGAAGGATGGTCACACAGGACCCTGCAGGGACCAGCAGCCCTGGGGAGGAGACCTCAGAGCCCACAGGCTTATGGTTCAATGAGCAAGCCAAAAGAGTGATGGTCTTTGTTGTAATTCCACACTTAGTTATTGTTGAGCTCCCTGGAACTCTTCTTCCTATTGCGATGACACACATTTGGAAGTAATCAGTTCTCCTTAGCAATTTATCAAGGATTCACTAAGGAGAGAGAGACAGACAAGATGTTTTGTTAACAGTCTGAAACATGTTAATCAGCTTCTACAATGCCAACAATTTAAATTCAAATAGATTTCTCACTGAGACTAAAATCTAAAACCCTGTGATTCTATTTCTTAGTATTGGATTATTCAAGACTTAAGGTTCTCTTTGTTCTCAACTGGGGGGGGGGAGGGGTTCTCCCCCTACTATTTTTTTCTTTGTTTGGATGACTTAGATGGTACAGAAAGAAGTGCGATTGATGCCTTCAGAAATTGTCAAGTGTTATCCCTGCTAATTTCACACTCAACAGTGGGAATAGCAGAAGGCAGAAATAAGGAAATAAAATTCCTGTTGTCGAATAAGAATGCTACTTCTCACTGCAGTGTGGAATAATACAGTTATTCATATTTCAGGCACCTCAATTAGGCATTCATTATTCATAAACACTTATGTAACTCTGAGTTATTCAGGCTGGGAGAGAACATTAGCAATCTTGCCTTTTCTTTTTCTTTATTACTGAGACATTCTGTATCTAAAAGGAGGAACAAAAAAGAAAGCTTTCAAAAAAAAAAAAAAAAAAACCTTCCACTGCATGTAAATCTAAATTTTAAATTTTAGGCAAACGACCTCCAAAAAAAGCAAGACTAACCTACTACATTTGGTTATGTCTTTGCTAAGCGACAATCCAAACTAATGCACTAGGACCCATTTTTTGAGACTGGAAGTATGGACTAAGTATCCATTTCATCCTGTCAGCTGTGGATCTCCTAAGTAGTTGTCATGTCCAGTGTCTGGGGTAGGCTGGGGGGAGACTGAGTAAACACCAAAATCATACTCCATGTGGGTTGGAGGGGATGAGGGTATCTGGTTGCACAGTGAACATGCTTGAGGTGAGCACAAACCCGTAGCCAAGACTCTTTTGCTGTGGGATTTAAACCCCTACAAATTTGGCAAGGGGGACATTTAGGGACTCTGAAATAGGTGGCACTCATGGATAGCAATTTGTCTATCTGAACATACAGATAAGGTTTTCAGTTTCAAATCCAGGAATGTTCAGTTTGTGTCTGAGTATAAATCAGAAGAAGGGGATTATTAAAGAATTTCTTTCTGTGAGGTCTTTAAAGGACTCATGTTCCCCAACTGGGCCACCAAAGGCCTTTCCTTCTCTTGTGCTTTCTTTTCTCTTCTCCCATCCCACATATCCTCCCCTCAAATATTTGGGAAATACCTAATTCTTTTAGTTTTATAAAAACAATGAACCTCTATTAAGGAACTCAGATGAAGCGTTAGGGTTGAAGGCTTGAGGTGAACATGAGGATTGTACAAGGATTTCACTACTGTATGGCTATGAAATGACAGATCTGTAGGTTGTTCCAGTAAGCACAGGTCAATGGCTATCTTGGTGAGGTGAATTCAGGGAATATATCTTGAAAGGTATTCTCAAAGGTCTTAGGATTTATTTTAAAGAATCTCTGTTAATGAATTTTGTATATTCAAGACTCTCAGAATAAATATGGCTTCTTAAAAAAGAATTGACTCATGAATGAAAAAAAAAAGTGAGTATAGATTGCTAAAATAGTCATAGAAAAACAATAAGGAGATGGTAGTTGGAGTTGCAAGGAAGCAAAAACACTATGAGAGTAGAATAGGGAAACATCCTAAGATGCTACCTCTGTTGCATCAGAAAGTCGTGTCACTAAGTGAGGCCAATAATACAGGTGGAGGAGGGAAGCAGATGTGGAGAGGTATTTGAAGGCTCAGATACACATATGCTGGGTAGGAATAGAAGGTAGAAATTATCTTGAAAAATAAATTTAAGAGGTGTTAGTATCCACATGCTCGCTGAAGAAATGGTAGGGGTTGAAAATATCTCCGCATTATTTTATAGAAGCATAAGAAAAACTTGGCACAAACACCAGTAAGAATTAATATTTTAGTGATGGGAGAAGAGCAGGGCTTCAAAGAAAGGGTTACGGGTCACAGAGCAATGATCAGGATCAGAAGAGCAGGAGGTTGTTTTGATCCAGAGAATTAGCAAAGTCCTGTAATATAAAAGCTACAAAATGTGAATTATTATGTCATTATGTGTTCTCTATAAAAGAGGAGTCTCAGTAATATTTTGGAGAAGGCAACCACAATTCTGTAGACAGAAGAATGAATTTGAGATGAAGTGTTGATAACATGAAGTTTACATTTTCAAAATGTTTTCATAAGAAAGAGAATGTTGCCAACGTATTTTTTGTTTTTTTTTTTGTTTGTTTGTTTTTTCTCCTTTAGCATAAGGGAGACCTCAAAATGTCTTCAAGAATGTAGGGCCTGGAGAAGCGGAGAAAATGCTTTGATTTGTAAAGTAACTCAGAAGTCCTATAGGCAGTTATCAATAGCTGCTATTTTATTGTTTCAAGCCACACTTATTAGCATAATTCAGACCTGTATGAGAAACTTCTCCCTTCTTCTGATTATCTGTGTAGTTTCATGAAATAATTGGATACCTTTCAGTTCCATTCATTTCTTCAAACATGAAATGGATATAACAGTATCTACCTAATGAACTTTAGATGAGGAATACGTAAGATTAATTTTCGTAATGTGCTTAGAACTTTACCTACTGCAAAGTAGCGCTCATGAAATGAAAATTGTTTTATTATCTCTATTAATGTTATTGACTGGGAATACAGCTGTTATTAAATGCTGGAAGTCCTTTGGAAAAATACAGGGCTTGAGATGTAGGATCCAATTCTAACTCCAGCCTCTCTGGGGGCCAGTGGCCAAGTGTGGCCTTTGACTACCATTGGATTTCTGTCATGGGAGTCAGAATCTATGCTTTGAAGCTCAAGAAGAGTAGGTGATGTGAAGATATGACTATAGGAAGCCAGTTGTTAGGGACAGGGTTCTGTTAACTGTTGAAGACAGACACCTCGAGGCTTCATTTCTTTTCCAGAATGTTGTAGGATGTCTACTGTTTGTAGGGGTTGTTATGTCCATCTTTCATCAGCTCCTAGAGTCAACTGCTGTTGTTGAGGACAAAGATTCTTTATTTTGGACAGTTGAAGATAAACCCTTCATTTTTTTTTGCCAGTTATGTTTTTTGAGGTAACATCAGTTTATATCACTGTATTTGTTTTAGAGGTTATAGGTTCGAGCCTCTACCAATGTGTGTTTCATACCACACCACCCCGGAAGTCCTGATAGTCCTCCACTTTGTTACCCTGATGCTCTTCCTGTTGCTCTCACCCCTCTAACTCCCCCTGCGAGTACCCACAGTGTTGCAGTCAGATGTCCAAGAGTTTGTCACTGCCTTGCTTTTTGCCTAACCCTTGTTTTTCTTTCTTTATTTGCACATATAAGTACACTATCCAGTCTATATGTTTACCCTTCTGACTTACTTCACTCAGCATTATCCTCTGTAGCTCCATCCATGTTTCACAAATGAAAGGAGCTCCGATTTTTGCCAGCTGAGTAGTATTCCATTGTATAGCTACCTATACCACATTTTTCTGACCCCAGTCCTCTGTCTAAGGGGACTTAGGCTCCTTCCATAACTTCTCTACTGTAAGCAGGACTGCATTGAACATAGAAGTATGCATATCTCTCTGAGTTATTGGGTAAATACCTACAAGTGGAATTGCTATGTCACATGATAGAGGCATTCTTAATCTTTTGAGAATCCTCCCTACTAATTTGCATGAGACTGGACCCTCTCCATGTCCAACCGTAGGAGGATTCTTTTTTTCCCACATCTTCACCAACACTATTGTTCCAGGCCTTTTTTATGTGGGCCACTCTCATGAGTATGAGATGGTATCTCATTATGGTTTTCACTTGATGATAAGTGGTGATGACCATTTTGTTCATGTGCCTGTTAGATGTCACTGTCTTTCTAATGAAACCAGATTGGCTGGTGGTGGTCGGAAATGGTAGGGAATAGTCAGGTGTGGTCTTTTTCAAGGTGCAACCCAAGTCGTGTGAACCTGGATCCATCACATTTATGGGTTAGTCACTAAGCCCTGTGTCTGTGCTGAAATACTACATACACATGGACATTAATATAAACTCCTATTTAGTGTTGTAGCCAAGTTGTTCCAAATCATTGCATATATATAACTCCTACTAAATTTGAGGGGATTGATGATTAGGAGGTGACAGAAGGCCATAATTTAATAATTACAAGAGAATGCATTCTCTAGCAAGGATAATGTCCTTCATTAAAAATAAAAATCATTCAATTATTTTTCTGCTGAAAAGCATTAGTGTCATAAATAGCATACCTTAGAAGACATCGTTATGATTTAAGCACAAAAATGGAGATTAAAGTATTAATAATCATGGACAGCTAAAATTTTGCAAAGGTGGGAATTGATATATAGATAGATTAAGTAGCGTCCCCCAAAATGCCATGGTCATATGCATGAGAGACAGAATTAAAACTGATGTTTGCCTGACACTGTGCTTTTTCCCTGTTGGGTGTTACCCACAATATGGGGTACCCCAACACTGCCATAGGTATGTCATATAGCATGGCAATTATTCATCCAGAAAATATGATAATAAAATGTGCTTCAAAGTAGCAAAAATGTGTTCTAAACATCATTTCTATACACTAACCAAAAAAAATGATACTTGGAAATATGTGTTTTAAAGAATTTAATATTGTGTGTGTTCAGCTACATAAATTATATATTGCCTTATATATTTATCAAGTTCAGCTCTACAATGCAGCATCTCAAATATGACCTAGAGCCTCATGTTCCATAGACAGATGAGAGAAGCTGGGAAGGAAGCGCCTTTGCCTTTGAGTTTTAGTGAGAAAAAAATAATGGAAAGAAAACACTAATCACATCACAGATAAAATGGAAGTATATGGATATAAATATTTCCCTAAAATCTAATCATTGATATTAAAACAACATGATAAAAAACAATTTATTCTGTTGTATGCATTAGTGGGTAATTAGAATGTAATTGATAAATATTGGGAAAAAAGCCAATTCTGCTGATGATGTTTTAGACACATCAATTCTGCATATTGGCATTTTGCTAACTGTGTGCTAATTCCCCAACAGTTTTCTGGGCTCTAGTGTCCATTCCAGTTTTCATAGTACACTTGTACCCTTCAAATCAGCATTGCAGGGCTAATCTCTCATGAGTGAACTACTACAAAGGTAAGAAATCTGGTGAAGGGGAAGGCATGTCTGCAGAAACCCCACAAGAGCGGGGGACTGAGAGGTGGGCGTGAAACCAGAGTGTATCCCAGCCCAACTCCCTGGATATGATTTTGGGTCTGACCCTTCAAGTTAGCTCAGGAGACAAGCCCCATCTCAGAGCTGTCTGAAGTAGAAACAAGACCCTCGCATATTTCTACTCTTATCCCCTTCCAATATTAGTTATCTTTATTAGCATCCAGCTCACCTTACATGCCAGCAAGGTGAGTGTGCAACCTGACAGGTGTGGGCTGTTACCCAGTAAGATTGAACATGTCCACACTCTAGGTCTCATCAGTTCTAATGAAAATAAAATATCCTAGAAAAATACTTGATCAGAAAGTATTCTAGAAAAAGCTTGATTGGAAGGTGTATACAAAGATATACAAAGAAACATGATATGCAATAGAAAATGTATTAATATATGAAAAACACCCAAAGTCCATCCACAGCTTCACTGTCAGATAAAGTAAAACTTTTTTATTTCATGAAATTCAGTTCAAAATTGAAAGGAAATGCAATGCACTATTGATAAACATATTTGCATGGCTGAATATGAAACCCTAATATTGGAAATAACTCACAAGATATCCCACTAACATAAACTGCAAAATCAGGTAAAAGAAGCAACTTACTATGTAAGAATCTAGGATGAAACTACACCAAAGAATAAGTAAATAAAAAGTAAATAAAGGAAGAGAAAGTTTAACTAGAAATGCAGAATGTTGGTCATTCCTGTGTCAGACGGAGGGGAGCTCTTTCCTTTTGAAAGGAAGTGCACTGGTGTTTTCAAAGGGACTGGTATCACTTCATTGTGTAATTCGTCGGTGGGTTCATTTTTAATTTGCACATATACACTTTCTACTATGTGTATGACTCAGAAGTCATTAAAAATCGATAAGGAACAACTTACTACCGGCTTAAGACAGAGGAGAGGTGGAGTTGATGGTCTCTCTGCTTTATTCATTCATAATACATTCATCCAGCAAATGTTTGAGGACTGAGTAGGAACAAGACATTCTTGTAGACACTCAGGGTAGGGAGATGAATAAAGATGTGTTTCCACAGCAGAGGGTGATAATTAACGGTGTGAGGAGCCCACAGAGGGGCTTAGAAGAGCAACAGCATTTGCCCAGCTAGACAAACCACCGGCCACTTAATTACTGACTCAGCTTGGAGCAAGCTGTTCATTTCCTCAAACCTTTCAATTTATGTGTGTTTACTCATGTGTTGTTTGCTTCCAGCAGACAGAACAGGCATGGTCGATGCCCCCCAAACATCCTTTTTTGGGCAGATGAACTGAAAAAGTGTGGCCAGTCCCCCCATGAGAATACATTTATTAAGACAGTTTTCTTTGAGCTCAGTGATCAATACAGGGGAGAAAGTCCACTTCTGTCAGAGAAATTGGCATCTACGAAAGCATGGGGATGTCAATGGCAAGAATGGTGAAGAAAATGCAGGAAGATTGGATGGACCTTGTCTGGAGACAGCTATCATCTGGGGGGGAGTTTATACATTCATGTGACAAAGACACAGGAGTCAGGATCTGACCTATGGAGGATGAACTGATGAAGGGACCTGGGAAGAAGTTCATTTAGGAGCTGTGGCAAGTGAAAAATACCAGTGGATTTGACCAAAGCAGTAGTTGAGGGAAGAAAGAAGATCAAACAGGCATTTGCATATGGTGAATAATCCCTCAGCACCCATTAACTTCACAAGTAGGAAGAGAAGAGGCTAAATCATGTTGCTGAATGGATCACACCCCAAATGGGAAAGTGAAGGTTTGTTTCTCATCAAGAACAGTGTGCAGTGTGTGTGTTTGGGGTCTGGGAGGCTTGGTGTCTGGGGACTGTGTGTGGCACAAAACAAGCATTATTTATGGTTTATGAGCCAGACACTCCTGTGGGTGCTAAGTTTATGGTCACAAACAAAGCAGACTCTCGTTGTCCCCTTAAGAATTCCTCTTAGAAAGCAAATGATAGTTCCAAATCCCCCATCCCTATCTAGCTGTGCTAGAAGACTTCCATCTGACCCTCGCCTTCTTCTCATACTTGTTGAGCACCACAGAGTGTCGGGAACATTGTATGTGCTAAGTTTATTCCAGGTGCTGGAGTTTATAGACAAATGTGTTTTTTCAGGCACCTGACCGCCCTCATTTTGAGTGAATATTTTTGGTTCAGACAGACCACATTATGTGAACTAATGTACTGGAAATACTGGTGAAAATTGCATCTAGATTCTGTCACCTATTAGTTCTTAAGTTCTCCATGTATGAAAATAGACATTTATTCTGGATCAGTGCTTCTGAGCTGCTCTCTTTTCAAAGTGAAATAGGAAAGAAGGTATCTAGAATTTGGGGTTCATCCCTGGATGAAGAATGAGCTTCCATGCAGTTGTCATAAATCCAGCCCTCGTCAAATCCATGAGAATCCCGCTGGTTCATTGCCGGGTGGTGTCCCCTTAAGGACACAATGGGATCCTATTTTCATTTGTAAGCACAGCACCAACCAGTGTGCTGGTGAAAAAGCTTCTTCCCAGGAGTTGGTTCTTCATGCACATGTGTTTAATATCTTCTCATTATTGCATTGTTCCTCATGTGACTTTATGTACCTGAAATAAGCAAATTCCAAAGAGCCTGAGGTGGCATTGGTCATTTTCGAACATATGGCAGGCGGCAGTGAATGAAACTACTTCATCCTCATGATAACTGCAAGAATAATTCTGGAAGCCGCTCTCTTCTTCATGAAATTATCGTGGTGTTGAAGAGCATGGGGCTTCGGAATAGCTACTCATCAAAAACTTCCCCTGCTATGGACTGCCTGGGTGATGGGGTGCAAATTAATACAGCTCTCTGGACCTGCTCCCTTCGAAAGCAGGGATGCGTTGATAACCACACCTTGCAAGGCATTGGGAGGCTGGAACAAATGAAATCATGTTGAACAATATAGTTCGTGACCATCGTGACTGCAGAAGCACAGTGACTGCAGGGCTTAGGAAAGTCTGACAATTGAAACAAGAATTAGCAACATGTAATTTTATCATAGGAACAAATGACATTTGTCAGGATGGCACCAAATTGAATTCTATCCACATTTGGAATATTAATGACCAAAGGGGAATCTCTTTTAGTGTTGCTTCCACTTTTAAGCATATACTGCCTGAGCTACTCGTGATACGCAATACAGCCACACTGGCTGTGCAAACAGAGAAAAGGGTGTGCTGGAAGATATTCGAGAGTGCAGATACTTTGGGAGAGGTGGAGGAGTCATGCACGCCTCCACTGGCTGCAGCGAGGGCAGTGATGTGACTCCCTGAGCCCGGATACCAGGCACTGCATTCCAGGCCTCAGGCAGCCGACAGCACCTGCTTCAGATACCACCCAATGGGAAATCAGCTCTGTACCCCATTTTGGCAATAAGGTCCCTCCTTGCGTGGGGGCAGATTTCACATCATCTGCTTTACTTAGCAGCCAGGAAGGCTGATGATGAGACCCTCTGAAATTCCCCCACAGTCAAGCTCTTAAAAGTTGCTTCCTGGGCCCTCCCTGGTGGCGCAGCGGGTTAAGGCACTGCACTGAGAAGCTTAAGCCACTTCTGCATGAGTTCGATCCCCGCCTGCCCCGGAGGTGACCACATGGCGCGGCAGACCTCTCCTGACCCGCCCGCTGCTCCCCTCAGCAGTGTACTTGTCTGTCAGCCTGTTCTGCTCCCCGCTCTGTCTCTGTGAATTCTCTCATGGCCCCTGCACCTCTGGCCTGTACCCCAGTTCTGTGTGCATCAATAAATAATAAAAAAAGTGTTGCTTCCTGGCCACAGGGAAGGGGTCATGCCCTCTGAGACATGGAGTTAACTAGAAGAGGACTCACCAGCCACTCCAAATGAGCACTCGAGTGGTTTCGTTAAGTGACAGAGATGATTGACATACTCCCATCAGTAGAGTCCTCACTGCTAATTTAGTCAATGAATAATCATATGATGTGCATGCATTTATCTCAACAGAGTAGATAAAAGCCTCTGTAGGACTTCACAATAAGACGGCCTGCTGTGAACTTTATATGAGGTAAGCAAGGTGTCAAGAATATACATGACATATGCCACTTGTAGTGTATGAGGAGTAAAAATTAAGTGCCCTGCAAATACATTGAGGAAACTTCTCCCTTTGGCAACAATAAGGATTGTCAAGGAAGAACAGCATTTATTTGCTCTTTGAGCAAACATGTTCTCTAGACTTTTCATCTGGAGACTAAAGATACAAAGGCCAAATATTGAATTTCCCAGACACTGAAAGATTTATTTAGAAAATTTTTTTTTCTTTTTTTCAAGGAAGACATGAATAGGGACATAGAGTAATGCTCAGGGCAAGGTAGGTTGTCCCATTTGACTGAAAAGTTGGTTGGACCCAGAAATGTGGCGAGATGGTCCATGCCATAGTGAAGACAAGAGGTTTGTCAGCCGTTTAATATTATGAGGATGTGTTTCCATAATATACTTGAAATGGTTCAAGAAAGGTAGGAAGGTGTTTCCCAGAGCAATGTGAATTGGTAGAAGATACAAGTCAGGAAGCTCATTCATTTACCCCAAGCTGCAGATAAAGAAGCTTTTAAATGACCGGGGAAAAGGGGGGTAGTGGAAAGTGGTGTGCAGATGACTAAGTGATCCCTGGTTTCTTCAGCAATGGAGAATGCTTCTGTTCCTAAGCAATTTCTTGGACTTCTGTTTCTGTTGGTAATTTGAGAAAAATCTGCTTATATGACCCTCCAGAATATTAGACACTCCAGAATAACTTCATATTCTTAGTGTCAACTGACTTTGCTGAAAGTCTGTAGCAATCCCTTTGCTACATGGAGGTGCTCTATCACCTCCATCTCCAGTGCCAGCAATTAAGGCAAAGAATCGTGGGGGATCATCTTAGGGTTGTGGGTGAATAGAGGAAGTTTGAATGTGCACCCTGGGGTTTGGAATAGGGTTGGAATTAGAGATCCAGATTTAAGAGTTAATGTTAGAAGTGAGATAGACAAGACTCAATAAATTAATCAAGAGAGCTTACTAATATTGAGCAGACAAAGCAGAAATTCTGAGAATCTGCAAATATGAAAAAAAATCAAGTTCTGATGAAAAGTCACTAAATGTCACTCATATAAGCAAATGCCAGGGTTTGAGAGAAGTAGGTGAAATCATGTTGTGATAACGGGAACTTGGAGGCATTACTCAGAGTATTATCAACGTGAATGCTGAGAACACCTGATAGTCAAGGAAAAAGAAGAGAAGGAAAGGAAACCTGTGAGACTGAATCAGTTCTTCATTTATTCACTTAACTCATATTTCTTAATTGTTTATGTGACAAGCCATCATCTTTGAGGAAAAGGGAACTTTTCTATGTTAAAAAAAAAGGGGGTGGCTCACCAAAAATGGACTTTAATGTCAACAACTTAAAAAGAGGGGAGAATCACTGAAAGCTAGGAGTCAGACATTGGCTGTGATGATCCAGCAACAGGGAGGGGAGAGGGAAAGCGGACAGCCCCAGCTGTCTGGCAAATTGGAAAAGCAGAACCCATATTATGAGAGACCAGTGAGAAATACGCCCTCTGAAAGAAAGTCCACTGCAGTTAAATGAGAAGATGGGATGTGGATAGGATGAAAACAAGGTGCCCTGGGCAGCCTGGTTGTGAGAAAATGTGGGCAGGAGAGGGAAAGAGCCCAGGTGGGGAGGGATGATATTCGTTCACATTCAGGACCGTAGGATGCATTTTCTCTTGTTCAACCATCTTTGTTTTGGATCTTGGCCCAAGATAGAGGTGACATATTTGTATCTTTGAGAGGGTCAATGAATGAATGAATGAATGAATGAATGAATGAATGGGAAAGTGATCCGAATCATATGCATGCATTAAGTAAATAAAGCAGCTAGTGGGAGATATTCTGTGTCTACAGACAGAACTGTTAGCACCAGGGAATAGTCTAGCAGGAGCGTGATAGATGATTCTTCCTAGAAATACAGATGCATATCATTTTAAAGATATAATCATGAAATATTAAAAGAATTGTAAAAGTGGCAGTGAATTATTTAGAAGCAGTGTCCCTGCATCACGATACAATATTCAGTTGGGTGTTAAAATGTATGCTCCAAGGGAAGTCTTGGTAGGGTTTTATGCGAGCTGCATATTTTCAAATAACACTGGAATGCAATTTAAAGCTCTAGCATTCCTTCATCTGGCTTCCCTGTCTCCTTGCAGAGCTCCCTTTGATTTCAGAGGTGCTTCATTCCTAGAATGAGAAATAGATGGTGGGAAAGTTTAATTCTTCGGAGCTAGGTCTGAAACAGGTTTTTCAATTTGCAGATAAAAATTCTACCTTTGGTCTGCAACTCTGTTCAGTTTTGCCCGAGATAAATCCATTAGAAGGAGCCTACACCTTGTGACTACATCTGCAGATTAGGCATGGGCAGGCACAGTGTTCAAGATGGGATGGGAAGGGAAGGAAGGTGAGGGGAAGAGGTAAGAGATAAGAGGCTTTCCTCCTCTGTCTGGAGCTCCATCTGTCCAGATAGAAATATCACATAATTGTTTATGTTTTAAGTCACAGACAGCAAAATCTTCCTGATGCTACTTTTAGATGTTCATGATTTATTTGCTAGGAAAATAGCGTTTTTGCTTCAGGTTTACTTGTCATGCTCATTTATAAAGCAAAATTTACTCTGCCCTCAGGACCCTAAAGCATTTCAGGCCTACAAATATTTATGGAAAGCTTTTGGCTAGACTCTGGTGCTGGGGAGGTGCAAGGATGGTTGAGATACAGCCCGTGAACAAGGATTTTTAATCGACTGAGAAGGACGCATGAATGTGTTTTCTTTGTAGATGGAAAAATGTAGTAAGACAAAGGATATATGCTAAAATGCTACAAGAATTCAAATTATAGGTTAGCCACATTCAATCTTTTGTTGTATGAAGTTAGATGTAAGGTGTTTTATTTTTTAATTCCATATGTAATGGATGTCATTTGACATTAATTCACATTCAGGATCTGGAAGAAGACATCTTATAGAAAACTTTCCTAACTAGATACAAAATTGTATAAAGAGGTTGAATTAACAAATAAAAGCCATCTGGTCTAGGGCCCTCCCTGGTGGCACAGCGGGTTAAAGCGCAGCACTGAGAAACTAAAGCCGCTTCCGCATGAGTGCTGCTCCCCCGCCTGCCCCGGAGGTGACCACATGGCGCGGCAGACCTCTCCTGACCCGCCCGCTGCTCCCCTCAGCAGTGTACTTCGTCGATCTGCCTGTTCTGTTCCCCACTCTGTCTCTGGTGAACCCTCTCGCCACCCCTGAGCCTCTGGCCTGTACCCCAGTTCTGTATTCACAGATAAATAAATCTTAAAAAAAAAAAAAGTCATCTGGTCCAAAGTACTCATGAAGTGACAAAATCACACGAACTCCTGTCCCAGGGATGTTCTTCCTACCCTGTTCCCCATAATCCATCTCCCAGGTATTCAGGAACATCTGGACAAAGTCCCAGACAACCTCAAAATTCCCTTCATCCTTGCTCATCTATCTTCCTGCCTTTTCGAGCTCCTCGGATCAGCGCCACCTACTGGCTGAAACGTCTTCATCCTTAACAGACCAGTGTGGATGGAGCCCAGGACCAGAGAGGCTGGCTGAGATGATGCGGTGGGGTTTGTGGGAGAAGGTTTTCCGTCCCCTTTCAGCCAAGTAAAGAAATGATCATAGTGTTTGTGTCTGCGGGAGAAGGCAGTTTAGATCATCAGAAAAAAAGAACAAGGAGCCAGCGATCCCTCTGATCAGGCTATGGAGAGTTTGAACCCTTAGGATAAAGAAGCATGAAGAAAGTCACTATGGACTTAGCAACCATGCATCATTCGGTAGCTCTGTACAAAATCAAGAGATGAATCCGGAGAAGCAGAGTTTTGCTTAATACAGAGAAGCAAATTAGCTAATTGAAAAAGGAAAGGAAGGAAGAAAAAGAAGGACAGACAGAAAGAGAGGGATAGGCATGAACTGACCGAGTCTGGGCCACACAGCTTTCTGAACTCCGAACATCATAAAACTGATCCGTGTCCGGCTCTGGAATTACTGCCCAGATCAAGTAGGATTGCTTATCCTGGACAGAGGAAGTACACAATGGAGAAGCTTGCACCACAGAAGTTAGATATTTATTTGAACTACTGTGTTGGCCCCCAACCGTTGTTGACATAGATTAATTTGTCTCTAGTGTTTAGCAATGAGAATGGCAAAGAGCAGAAGTCATTTTTTTTTCCAATGTAACTGCCCAGAATATTAAAACTTTTTTTTTGTTTAGGATTTAATTTATTTATGCCTATTTATTACGCATAGGGTATAGGCCAGAGGTGCAGGGGGTGAGATGATTCACCAGAGACAGAGTGGGGAGCAGAGCTGGTAGAGGTGCTGAAATCCACTACTGAGAGAAGCAGCTGGTAAGATAGGAGAGGTGTGGGGGTCAGCTCCCTGGTGGGGGATTGAACACGGGCTGCAGTGGCTGCAGGTAACTTCATAATGCTGACTTAACTAACCCCTTGCACCACCAGGGAGGCCCTGTCATAAATATATATATATATATATATATATATGAGTATTTTCTAAGTTCAGGGGAAATGATGGTACCTGAGAATTCAATTGCAATCACCAATAAAAGAACAGTTATAGCATTTGATAGATATTGTCAAAATCACCTCCAGAAATGTTAGGTTGATTTATTGATATATTTTAGAGTATACCCACTGCTTCTCATAGGGATCCTATATCAAAGTTACATAAATATCAGTTTGCATTTCATAACCCACTCTTTGGACCCACTGAAATCTCTCTCTCCCGACACCATCTGTCCTGAACCTGTCTGTAACCTGTCTCTTTATTTTCTACTTACCTTTTTCCCTCTCTGATTCCAGTTGCTGTTTTGTGATGTGTGTTCTTTCCAATAGTCCAAGAGCTTATTCCAACATCAAAATCTTCAGCCCCAACCCTATGCTCTATAACTAAGGGTCTCACAGAACCATTGAAAACCCACATTTGTACTCTGGCAAATCACCTTTGCTCATGGCCTGATGGAGGATCAACAGAAACCCACCTTTTGGGATTTTAAAGATGTGGCAATAAGAAATGTCTTGGAAAACAGCAAAAAAAAAAAAAATTGCTCTGATGCTGCTACCACAGCCCACAAAGTTAGTGTCTTTTCATCAGAGACAAAGTTTGTTGCCTAACGGTCCCTGCCGTTTCTCTGCATCTTTCAAGTACATTCCCTAATATAATTTATTCATTGAAGCATACGATTGTGTTTCTGCCATAGGGGGTTATTTTCATCTCCTTACAATATACAAAATTAAACCCCAAAGACAATAGCATTATATGTTTCAAATAATTTCTCTACAGATATTTGTAATTTATATTTCATATAATATAACAAGATCCTTCACATTGATTGAGAACACTGTAAAGAATATAAACTAAATTGTAAAATGTGGCCAGAATGCATTTCCTCCTAGATGGATTTCTCAATCTAAGCCAAAATGGCCTTCAGAGAACTGCAAAATGGGGTTTGCTTCTGTTAAATGGCTTTGTTAATTCTTCTCATATAACTGTCATTCTCACTCTTTATCTTATTATTTAATCTGTTCTTTTTATTAGGGGCAGTGAAAAAAGCCCTTCTTGACACACATATATGAATGTAAAAAAATACTAGGTCATGAACAAAAGTCAGCTACCCTGAGGGTACCTGATTCCTGAGCTCAGAGCTCAGGCTCTCACCCGCTGGAATTGAGCCCAATCTCTTTTACCTTCGTGTGTGGAACTTGCCAAGAATGATTAGACCCTCCATTCTTTACTTTCCTCATCTTTAAAGTAAGCACAGAAGTAATTTCTTAAGACTGTTGAAATGTCAAAGAAATAACCTGCTTAGCTCAATGTTGATCACATATTATATCTGGGGTAAATGGAGAAAATAAAAAAAAATAAAGTTGCTAATAATAACACAGAATTTTTGACTCTGTTTTTTCTAAATAAAAGAATAAATACAAAAATGAGAGTACAGACTACCAATCAAGTCTTGTCATCCAAGGTTAGTTTTGTGTTTCAAAACTAGAGACAAATCTTCCCTTGCTAGTGAATGTTCTTTATAAACAATCAATAGAATTTGTTTGAAAAGTTTGCATTATAGGAGAATTACCAATCCCTCTGTAAAATCAAGTGAGGTTTCAGTTGAAGAGAGTGGCAAGATGGATAAATGACATGAAGTCATGGCTCTAAAGCCACCCCATAGAACCATAGAATTATGTACGTGTGTGTGTGTGTACATAAAATTGGTGTTAATTATGCATGTCAGCTTTAAGACTAATCTATCATACTTTCTGATCTGTCCAGACAGATTCCCCAAAGACCTATTATATAAAACTATAATACATCTACTTATCAAACAGGAATGTAATGTTTCCTGAGACTGCACTTTAAAATGTATACATAATTTAAAGAAATAATCTGGCCTCGTGTTTTGAGAAATTAACTTTTTATTTTTCAGTAACTGAACATGCAACTTGTAATCCACTCCCCCATCATTTAATTGAAGCTGCAGAAACTAGTTAGAGTTGATTCCTTGTCATGCAGGTCACTGTCCTCTGTAGACCTCTGAGAACATATGTTCAAGATGACAAATAGATTCCCCATTAGTTAGGGCTGAGTGCACTTTTTGTCTTTCTGGAGTGTTAATCAGTTGACAAGATTATAGCAAATACACAGCATCATATTGATGAGCAATAGCAACCTAAAGAATTCAATCGATGTGGCAAATAGATGACAGATTCCCTAATCACAAAGACATTATTTTATATGGGTATAAATGATAAATGTCATCTTATCCATATAACACTATGTTAAGTATTATAAGTAAAACTGTACCACTTTTCTAACAACACATATATTTATAATTTATCTAATCCTATTTCTTGCACTGAATAATATGGGATATTACAAATTTGCTAAAATTTGAGTGATTATATTTTATATATGAGATATTTTGATTAAATGATCAAAATATGATATCCAGTAAGGACTAACCTTCTGCCTCTGACTCTATATAGCCACTATATATAATGCATATGTAAACGTTGACATAATAGAGGAAGTAGACAGTTGTATTCTATTCACAAATGACATGAATATTTAAGCAATTTATTAGATTATTTGACTTTATGATACTTATTGGAAAGAATCTGGTGCTTCTAATATAACAATTTTTTGAAGATTAAATAAAATAAAGGCTATTAGGCACTTTTTACATGGCTGGAACAGATGTAACAGATATTCATCAGTGGAGAACAGAAGACTCAGAAGTGAATGGGCTTACGTGTAAGAGTAAAGGTGTTTGACAATTACCTACAAGGAGTGTGTCCCTGGGACTGAGGGAAAGCTGAAAGGAGGCAAAGGATAAATGACCTGAGTCTTCAAGCTGGGATAGAATTGGAGTAGAAGGGACCCCACCTACCCACTGGTCCCTCCCATGGGTGATCCACCACCCCCAATCTGAGACAGTGGGAAGTGTCCTCTAAGGAGAGGTTGAGTCTTGGGTGCATGTATCTGGAGGTAGAGGCAAAAAAGAACAAGTGTGTAACCAATCGGAGCAAGGAGGACTTATCTCTGAGGAAACTCATGGAGCTGTGCAGGTATTCTGACCACCAGAGATGAGGTGTCGTCTCCCTGGTGCATGAAAACAGTGCCCAGGAAAGCACCCCATGAGATGAAGACAGCGAAGTAAAACTGGCGGGAACTCAGTAGCAGGCAACCATGAGAAGAAATTCAAGGTAGACTTGATATAATGGGAACCTTACACCTTAGCATTTTTAAACTGACTTAGTAAGCCTTGAAGTGAAAGTTGAATAACAACATGTGTCTGTAAATAGACATAATGTGGGAAATCACTTCCTTTTCTGTAGGAGTGGGGCAAGATGGAAAAAGACCAATGAGGGATTATTTACAACTCATGCAAAGTGAAATAAAACATTATATTAATGAGGGCGAGGGATGGGGAGGATGTGTGGAAAGGAAGAGTTGACAGGGATTACAAAATTATGAAAGACTGAACAAGCAGAATCAAAGATTAAACTGGGGTAATTTAGAGAATAAGTTGCCTTGAGCAGAAATGGTGAAGTCCTAAAGAGGTGGTTTGGGGCAATGCTTAATGTTTTGAATCTAAATGTGTGGAAAAGAGGGAACCGACAGGCCGTGCAGGCTAAAGTGTTCTCAGCAATTATATAAACGACTGTCTAGACACCAGAGCTTAGAATTGCCTAATTATGGAGTGAAAGCGCCGACCTCGTGGCGCAGGGCTACCTCTCAGCACTGAGAAGCCGTCCGCAGCCACGCAGCACGAGTTCCATCCCAAGCAGGCAGATGACTCACGGGCACAGCAGACTCCTCCTGTCTCCCCACTGTTCCCCTCAGCAGTGGATTTCAGTGGATCCACCTGTTCTGCTCCCCGCTGTCTCTGGTGAATCCTCTCCCCACCACCACCCTCCCCGCACCTCAGGTCTGTACCCCAGTTCTTGTATGCATAAATAAATAAAATAGATCCTCAAGTATGGAGTTATAAAGGATAGAGCAAATAATTGTAAGGTAGCAGTTTGGGGTTTTGCTTGTTTGTTTTGAAATAAGAGGACAGGGCCCTCCCTGGTGGCACAATGGATAAGGACGCAGCACTGCAAGCTAGCAGCAGCTGCCTCAGTGTGAGTTTGATCCCCGGTCACAGACTGTCCTGACCCGCCTGCTGCTCCCCTCAGCAGTGTACTTGGACAATCAGCTTGTTCTGCTCCCCACTCTGACTCTGGTGAAGCCTCTTATTGCCCCTGCACCTTTGGCCTGCACCCCAGTTCTAAATGCATAAATAAATAAATATTTTTAAAAAATAAGAAAGAAAGGACAGCATGTCCTGCATATAGTATTGTTGAGTGGGGCATAGAACGTGGTTCATCCACACCCCGGATGAACAGTAACTACCATGTGATCTGAGCAGCCTACCCAACTTCTCTGTACCTCTGTGCTTTAGTTTTGTTAACTATAAAAAAAAACAACTGCATCCTAGAGATGGCTGAGTTAACCTGGGTTGATGGCCTACAGAGTAAATGCTCAATGTCTTAGTGTTTTGCTTTAAGATTTATTCATTTATGCATACAGAGACAGAGAGGGGATTGACAAAGTACACTGCTGAGGAGAGCAGCAGGCAAGTCAGGAGAGGTCTGCCGCACCATGTGGGTCAGCTCCCTGGCTGGGGATCAAACTCGTGCTGCAGTGGCTTTGGAGAACTCCATAATGTGGTGCTTTAACCAGTTGCATCACCAGGGAGGGCCCCTATTTGTTTGTCTGTTTGTTTTTAATCCATGTATAGAGAAAAAAATACAATGAACTTCAAAAACACCAACATTTGGAGGTACAAAGCTAAAGGAAAAAACTAAGAGAAACAGAATTGCTAGATTTGAAGGAAGACCAAGAAGAGGTAGGATCTCTGGCACCAAGGTAGTATGGAATGTAAAGGGAAAACTATGGTAAAAAAAAAAAAAAAAGAAAGAAAGAAAACAACCAAAAGCAAAATTAATAAGCCAGATAGAAACTGAAAAAAATAAAATGCCACGTCCATTAAAACTTAACTTCTTATTTATTCTGAGTCGCTTTGAATTCAAATGTTTCAAAAATTGGAAGAAAAATTAAGAGCCAAATAAATATTAGTAATATGATTTAGCATTTCTGTGTTTTATATTTTTCTCATTTATTTACAATATCCTTTTTCTTATTTTTTTCTTATATTCTTTCTCTTTTAAATATCGTTATTGGTTCTTACGCAAGAGAGATTTAATAGTTGCTCTGAATTTGCAAGTTGTCTTCTAATGGATGGTGAGAATGATTCATCTTTAACCTCAAATTCAAATAATAACAGGAGACACTGGTACTAATGGAGCATGATCCTTTTTGCCTTTATTTCAGTCATAAACTGGTGACACTTCATTAATTTTTAAAGGGGTTTGATTTGCCTATTAAGAAGTCCCTAGAATCCCTTCACTTTTACTTTCTTAAGAAGGAAAAGCATTTGCACACTACTTCTGCTTCACTTATTTTCTGGTTTTTCACTAAACAAAACCCCAGTTGACAATACAAGCAAATTTGAAAATAAAAAATAGGGTTGTTCTGTTAAAATTTCCAGCAGTCTTGGCCCTCCCTGGCGCAGTGGGTTAAAGCACAGCACTGAGAATCTAAAGCCGCTTCCGCATGAGTTCGATCCCCGCCTGCCCCGGAGGTGAACACATGGCGCGGCAGACCTCTCCTGACCCGCCCGCTGCTCCCCTCAGCAGTGTACTTCGTTGATCTGCCTGTTCTGTTTCCCACTCTGTCTCTGGTGAAGCCTCTCACCGCCCCTTAGCCTCTGGGCTGTACCCCAGTTCTGTATTCACAAATAAATAAATCTTTAAAAAAAAAAATTCCAGCAGTCTTTTGTTTTAAATGATTCTCATCAACGTTTATTTGCGTGGAGAACGAAAGCTGAGCATTGGTACCAGACTCATCCAAGTTCACACTGGGCTCTGTTCCCTGCTCTCTGTGGTCTGTAATAGGCGATGAAACTTACCAAAGTTTTATTTTTAAAAACAGCAAAACTGGGAATTCTGCTGAAGATGATGTATAAATTATATATTGTCATTGAATGTGAAGTTTATTAATGAGTATTTTATTTATGGGAATAAGCGAGAGTAGCATCCCTGTAATTTAAAATTCTCATGAAATAAGAAAGTCATTAAGACACTGCTAAGTAAATAGACAAAGGCCATAAAGAGATTATTCAGTAGTAGCTTATAATTAGTGTATGTGTGTGTGAAAGATGTTCATCATTACTAGTTAGCATGCACAAAGGGGTGAACCCTTTCGCATATTAAATAATGATTAAAATATTAACACTGTGACATTTTATCCTATGCTAATCCTGAGGCTATTTTCATAATTTTTACTTTTTAATCAATTCATGTTGAGTTTTGTATTGTGCTCTTTTCATAAATAATTTGAAAATACTCTTTATTATTTTACCTGGTGGCTACAAAGTATTCTATACCATTACTTGTTACAATTCTTCTGGTCTAACAAAAATGTAAATATTTCTAGTCTAATTGAATTATGAATAGTGTCTTAATAAACAAAATAATATTTATGCAAATATATATTTTCATTTATTTGTGGAAAAGATGTCAAAGACTAAGAGTTATTCTGTGGGAAAATATACTCCAGTGTTGGAAGGTTGCATTAGTAGATTGAAAGCATGTTTAGATTTTGATTATTTTTTAAAGATCTAATTTAGTTATGTATACAGAAATGGGGTACAGGCCAGAGGTGCAGGGGTGGTGAGAGGCTTCACCACACACAGAGCGGGGAGCAGGACAAGCAGATCAACGAAGTACACTGCTGAGGGGAGCAGCGGGCAGGTCAGGAGAGGTCTGCTGCACCATGTGGGTCACCTCCAGAGTGGGATCGAACTCACACTGAAGCTACCATGGCTCCAACCTGGCTTGCCACCAGGGAGAGTCCTAGCTTTTGATTATTAAAAAATAATGTTGTCACATTGTCTGATAAATAATGTAGTTGACCACTTCCTTTTTCTAGTAAAACTTTGGTTTGCTTTTCTATTGTGCGGCTATTTTCCATAGAGCTCCTTCCCACATCTTCTCATGTCACTTGGCATGCCTGTTTCTGTGCTTCTAAATAGTGATCAACACTGGCATATTCAAAAACCGCATGAAACCATGGGGTACCAAGGCACCCCACCTCTGTAGAGAAAAACCCCAATTTGCCCACTCTGAGGGTCTGACCATCCACATGCATGTCAAAGCATGTGCTTAAAAGTCTTTAAAAAGTGAGAGATGCAAAGGTAATAGATATGGAGAGAATAATAATAGGGGAAAGGATCCAAATGAAACCAAAAATGATCCACCCCCATGTAGGCATATGTCCAGCCAAACAAGGTTGGCCCAAAGTGGGGTGGGTATGGCCTGAAAGCCTGCCAGGAGTCTGAACTACCTCCAAACCAGTAAAAGCATGCAATAAGTTGGGCAAGCAGGTAGGTTCAGAGAAATGGAGAAACCCAAAGTTCACCATGTACTGGGCAAGCTGAATGACCTCCTCAAGGTCAAGCGGATGGCTACCTTGCCTTTGCCATGGCTGCCTGTCAAAGTGCTGCCATACAGGGACAGCCTCTTTGTGCGTTTCGCCCGGTGCCTTCCTTCTACCTCAAATCTATGTCAACTTTGCCCACCCTCCTTTATAGATAGGCCCCAGTCAGGAAGCCAGTTCACAGCACGCTGGGCATTGTACTGCACGGCAGCCGAGATGCAGGTGGCATAAAAGTGGGACGGGTAAAGTGTACCTGTTCAGTAGAGCGCGATGTCTCTCCTTTTGTAACCTATCCACTTGAGCCCAAACCCTTCTCACTTCTCTCAGTAGATAACTCATTTAATGTCAGCTTTAAATATCGTGCATCTGGACTTTGAGGGGATTATGTTAAAACAAGTAAGTTAGAAAGAAAAAAAAAACTATGATTTCACTCTCTTGTGGAATATACAAAATAAAAACAAATGAACACGCAAAATGGAAAGCAAAACAAATCCTTAATTTCTGAAAATAGAAGGATGCTTAGCGGAGGTGAAGGAAGGAGGGCAGAGGCAGAAGACACTGGTTGGTTGATGGTGGAGGTAACAGGTCATCTACTGGTAGGCATAGTATTTTATAAATATATGTGTGGGGTGGGTGTATACATGCATACATATATGTGTACATATGTGTGTATGTATGTGTATACATACACACACACAGTTGCTGTATAGGCATGTAAAGTACACACCTGAAACTTACACAGTTTAATAATATAGCATTGACAAACCTTTAACTCCCAGAGCAGATACAAAGATGTAAGTCTTCCTTGCTTCAATAAGCATAAGTCAGTAAGATAATAAATACATTGAATGACATAAAAAAACAAAACAAAACAAAAAGAAGTGACCCATATCCTGATGGTTTCTAAGTGTACACCCTCATCCCTCACCACTCCTGAGATCCAGACTCATCCGTACAACATACTTAGGATCTTGACTTGCTGTCTGATAAGCATCTGTGATTTTCTTCCCCAAGCATGTTTCTCTAACAGTCTTTTCCATCCTGGGAGTTGACACCAATCTACTCAAGTTCCTCAGGGGGAAACACAAACTGCCACCCTGGCTTCCAGCTGGGCCCTGGACATGGTCACCCTAAAGTCTGGCCCACCAGCATGCTGCCATTGTCCCGAAGTGGGCACGATCCTTGAGCTTGAACTTGCCCCATGGCCAGTGAGGCTCAGCAGACACACTGAGATTTTCTCTCCCATTATCCTCCCTCCTCCCTTGGGGTTTCTTCTTGTGGAGCAGTAATAGCAGTGCTTTGCTTCTAACTTAAAACAAATTTACTATGCAATTTGATCAGAAGTTACGAGAGCACCTGTGTGTTTATGAGGAAATTCAGAATAGCTCATGTTTTTGGAATTACAGGAGACCATGTATACCATATGCAAATGTAGTTCAGGCACTTGAAGCCAGTGTTTCAAGTGTTGGTAATGGTGTTTCCTTCGGAGTGACAGCCTAGTTAAGGTGAGTCAACACCAGTTCATTCACAGCTTGGAACAATTCAGTTCTCTATGGCAAATGTGTTTTTATTAAGCTCCGTGGACATCATAAAGTGAAAGGTTATGTTCCTGAAGAATTACAAGCTGTCTAGTTAGCAACTGGATGCTTGACTTTTTGGGTCATTTACTTATATCAGTGAAGATAAAGAAAAACAGAGGAAACAGACAAAAAAAGAAATACATATTTTTCAGTTTTTCCTCAGCTGCCTTTGCCTTCAACACAACTCATTATTTCTCTCCTACAGTCACTGGTTGTGGGTATTTTCTCACGAGACTACTTCTGAATGAGATGGGGAACTTCACTAATCAAAGCACTTATGCTGACAATCTATGTCTTCTTATTACAAGATTCTTCATCATACATCATATAGTATTATAACTATAAATTTTTATCATGACAATCAAAAATGTGAGGCTTATTGATAGAACATCACCTTCCATACAGAGCTACACATTTATTTTTGTAACTGGATTGGGGGCCTGTTACAGTGTCTAAGTTTGTGTTCCCCACAATCCATCTGTTGAAACCTAATCCCAAGGTGTTGTCTTTGGAGGAGGGGTCTTTGGGAGGTCATTAAGTCATGAGGTGGCACCTCATGAGGAACATCTGTGCTCTAAGAGGCACAGAGGGCCTTTCATCCCTTCCCATGTGTGAACACAGAAAACAGCCATCTCCAGACCAGAGAAAGAGTTATCACAATACACCACATTTACCAGTTCCTTGATCTTGAACTTCTCAGCCTCCAAAGAAGTGAGAAGTGTTTCTTATTTATTGACCACTTTTATTGTAGCTACTTTTATTATAGCAGTAGTGAGCCTATCCACTGGACTGACTTTCCGTCATATGTGTTACTTCCATCTCTGGTTGCAAATAAGAATTATTTTAAAGAGTCATAATAGTGCTGTAGTAATAAAGATAAGTGAATAAAGATAAGTGAAGGTAGATAAGGACTCTGTTAGGGTAGACACAACATTTGTAACTTCTTTTGTTTGGTGTTTAAATGGGTTTTGTGATTTTCCTCTAAGTTGTCATTCTAGCCACTGCATCTCAATGCTAGAATAACCTCTATCAAGCTTGCCCTATGGGGAAAACCATTAAAGAAGTTATTTGCAAAGAGAATTGACAGTTTTATGTCTATAAAGATAACCTTTTAAGAGAACTGTACTTAAAACAACTGCATTTGCAAGACCCACCTGTTACATTTATCAGTGTCTTAGGGTTGGATCCCTGCCTGTTCCAACTGTAGGAAAGTGGGACTTCTCTGTGAAGAACAGAGAGCTGGTCAAACTGTGTTGCTCTCCAGCTTTTCTGCATTTTATGCAGAAGTCAATTTCTTGTATTTGACATTCACTTTTTGTTTCATTTAATCTACTATGAGGGTGATAGCTGACATTTTTAAAATAATAACATTCTTAAAGATCTTAAAAGATCTTAAAATACAGCTTATTTCTGAAATTATATACCGTGTATATATATATACATAT
The DNA here is from genome assembly GCF_000260355.1 of Condylura cristata. Classification (NCBI taxonomy): domain Eukaryota; kingdom Metazoa; phylum Chordata; class Mammalia; order Eulipotyphla; family Talpidae; genus Condylura; species Condylura cristata. The sequence goes on from NW_004567143.1 coordinate 2,395,655, forward strand.
ATATGTGTGTATATATATATAGCTGACATTTTTAAAATAATAACATTCTTAAAGATCTTAAAAGATCTTAAAATACAGCTTATTTCTGAAATTATATAGCGTGTATATATATATACATATATATATATATACATATGTTCATTTATTCATCCTTATTCTTTCATTCTTGTAATTACTGTATGCAATTACAAATTAAAAATCATGAACAATG
>NW_004567143.1:2395965-2435240 GCF_000260355.1 Condylura cristata
AATAAAATAAAATATAAGTAAAACTATTATTTAACCCCACTATTGTTTTGGTGAATTAGTGGTATGTTGTCAGGTGTGAGGAAGCCAAAATTCTCCTCTCTCCACCCAAATAGATTCTGTAGTTAACAGCAGATATTTATATAGAGACCATTTGGGTTATGGAACATGAGTTCTGCATGAGTTCTGCAGCATGACAGACAAGACATTTAATTTTTATATAAAGGAAATGAGTCCTATATTTAACTATATTGATCTTGAAAACAATCCCTTTGTTTTTTCTCTCTAAAATGGTGAAACTAGAGCACTTTATGTGGCTACATCATAGTCTGGGGCTGATCTGAGACAATGTGCCCTTTTCTTTAAGGCAGTAGAAATGCCCATCTCCATTGGCATGGGATTTCACTGACAAACGACCTCCTGTCCCTTCTTGTAGCCTGTACTGAACATCACTGTAGATATGGTATTTCCTTTAGGCCATTGGTAGGTCATGAATACATCTGTGTGGTTGCATGAGTCACTGTGTGCATAGCATATGTCCACATCAATTGACTGTCAGTGCATACACTGCAGGAGATTTTAGACATATTTGTGCACATGTTTTTTGCATGTGTCTTTGATACTGTTGCATATACAATAGCAGATTTTGTTAATGCGCAGATGTGAACAACGTTTTATGTTACTCTGTGTTTCTTTTGCTGATCTTTTTTATGGAAGCGCCTCTGCCCCAGAAAATAATGAGACTTCAATAAAGGAGTCCCTGAGGCAGATGGCATGGAGATATTATTTGCATCCCCAATTATCTTGTTAATAAACAATACACTATATTTAGTTACCAGTGAGAACTTTTTTTTTTTTCATTTTATAACTGTCCTCCTGACCTTTATCTTTCTTAAGTGAAGGAAATAAAGATAAATAAGAAAACCTTATCTTATACAAAATTCTAGCTGGAGAGTTGGCTTGGGTATATCAGTGAGAATCAATTTTGATATTCACTTTATTTTAGTCACTTAGCAAAAATTTGCTACAGAAGTTAAAGGGATTTTTTCCAGCGATGAGTTCTATCTGATTTCTGAACTTTTCTTTGAAATGTGCGTCCTCTCCGTCATGTCTCAGTACAGATCTGGAGCAGAGTAATGCCGACAGTCCCCACACTCGAGGAACCATTGAGAATGCGCCTTTTCATTAGCAGGTCCTGGGAGTCCCCTGTTCACTCACTACCCGACCCGCAGAGGTGGATTGTTCATACACTTGTTTGGGGTTTTTCTCAGAGTCATGATTAAATGACTTCTGCTACCCTATCTTCCCTTTAGTCTCCCCCATAAATAAAGGTCAAATGTACTTGCAAGCTTGCCCAAAACTATTGCACACTGGAACTCTGCAGCCTTTTTTCCTGCAAACTCAGCTGCTTCTCCCACCAAGCAGCATTCTTTGAGCAGCATGGAGGAGAATGTTTTCATTCTCCTTTTTATATCAAGAAAAATAACATCTTCAGAAGGATGGCGCTTTCTGAACAAGGCTAGTGACTGTGCTCTAAAAAGAAAAAAAAAAAAAAAACAGAAAACTAGAGCACTAGGAAACTATTTCCAAAATTCTGTACATTCGAACAGGAACGCATGCCAAAGATGGTGAATGTGTCCGAAAGCAGATTTGCACACCTAAAACTGACTTCTTCCCACATAATTTTCAATGTCTTACAAACACCTGCATCACAGCTTGCCCCTAAATAATAAACCCTTTGACCTTGGTGGCATTTAGAAGTACACTGGTCAAAGGAATGCTGGAACACAACACGGAGGTTTTTAGCCTTTCCTGTAGGGGAGGATCAAACAGCAGTGTTCTCTGCTTGCTGAGAACCCAGACTACAGCACCTTTGACTTGGTTGTTATTATATCTCTTGCCTTTAGTTTGTCTACACAAGAGACTTCATTTCTATGCACATTAAAAGTATAGTAGATGTCTTGTTCCCCAGTAATATGGCCTTTATTAAATAAAGAATAGTTTTATACACGTTCCAAATAAATAAATTGTATCCTCAAGTATAAAAAGGGTCTAATAAATATTGCTATGAAAAATTTTATAAAAATGTCTCACTCATTGAAGTGCTCTATAAATATTTGCTGAATGAATGAACCATAGTATTATAATTCATACTTAAAATGGAAATAACCAAAGTCTTTAATAATAAAAGTTATATATAGGCAAATTTTACTTAGCAATATTATAAATAATGTCTCCTGACGTTAGTAAAATAGATCAAGCAAAACTTGAATAATAACTGTTAGTTTCTGAGGCTTAAGAAATAAAAATAACTTCATAGTATTGCTTATGAATTTAAAGAATAACTTTTATTTCATTTCAATGTTTTTAGTAAATGAAATTAAGTGGTATTTAGTCCAAGCGTCCATCCTCCATAAAACGCTCCTCTAAAGAAATCCTCATTATTAACTGGTGTTAGCTTTAAAGTTTTTTTTTTTTTTATGTTACATCCAAATCTGACTACCTTTAAGTTTATCCTTCATTTCCTAATACTCCATCTGAAATTATATGCCCAAGAAGTCTAGTTTCTCTTGGTCATGGTATTGCTAAAACCTTTTGAAAGCTAAGATTATATATTATGTGTGCTATTTGATAAGTAAATTTTAAGCTACATGGTATGAAAATGTCCACGTTTTTCTAATTAAAGTTAATTATCATTATTTTATATTAGACTCATATACAAATGTTCACTTTTAAACTCAGCCTTGGCTAACTTACTGTGAAGATTTGCTCTATTTTGGTGAGAGGAGAAGCTTCTCTGTGGCTTCTGTACAGAACAGAGAGTCCACCAAGCTTAGTTCTAGTTCATGTTAATCTCTACTACTCTGCAATCTTTATTCAGTTTATGCTGCAATAAACTTGCATCTGACTTCATTACTGTGTCTCATATAGTCAAATATTAAAGTCACATTTGACATTTGTATAAAAGCGTACATTCTTAAAGATCTTAAAATACAATTGTTTTGGGAAGGTGCCTGAAAATATTAGAGATATATATTATTTTAATATATGAAACTCAACTGCCTTGAAGTCTCTTTCTTACAACCCAGATATATTATTCATTTACATCTGAGATGAATATGTAAACAGATAACTCAATATATTTGCTTTGAAGTTTGCCTAATTGCAAGAAAATTACTGATCTATACACTGTAATTTGACTTTCAGGGATAGTATAGGAGAGAGCAACATTTCAGTTTTGGCTATGATGTGGGCATCTAATTGACCTTGAATATGGCTATTATAAAATACCTCCTTTCTCTAATGTCTGTGTGCTTTCTTTGTGATGAACAAGTACTGATGTCCATATGTGTGTGTGTGTGTGTATGTGTGTGTGGTTTTGTTTCAGGAATCTGTGTGTTAGTTATATGACCTATTTGTCTACCCTTTCATTTATAGTCATTTAATTTATAATCATATTTAATCATCTTGATATCAGCAAAATACACAGTTATCAAGAAAGAGCTGGTTATACTTACAATAATCCAGAATGTTTAAACCAAAGTTAAAAGATGACCTTTATCAAATGTTGGCAAGGTGTGAACAGAAATTGGTTTGTCTGGAGTAAAAACTTGTTCAACTACTTTGGGAAATTGTTAGGAAAACGACTAACTTTAAATGTGTAAAGAGAGGCCTCAATATATTTACACTATATTTGAAGTCCCAATTCCACTTCTGGGTATATACCTGAAAGAAATATTCAGAGAGGTGCTCAAAATGTCAACAAGAATGTTGATATTATTCATAATGGAGCCAACTGGATGTTGATATCATTATTCATAATGGAGCCAACTGGAAATGCCCAAACGTTCTGCACCAGAATAGATACATAGAGTAGTATATTGTTCCATAGAATATTAGACAGCAAAGAGAAATAGCAAGCAGTGTCATAGACAACCTCATGCATGAGTATCTGGGATAATTTATTGGAGATCAGAGAGGAGTTTTATTCATCAAAGGCACAGTGAGAGGTCATGGTTGCTAAGTGTGTTTTCTCTGCAGTTCTGGTTGGTGACAACATGGTTAAGACATTGTGTGATCAGCCCTGATATTTTAGACTTGGATTATTCATTTTGATGTTTATTGGTCAAGTCTTAATAAAATGTCTCTGAAATGTTTTGAATAGAATGCTGCAGATATGGTATGATTGTTTGATGCTATCATTTCAGCGCAGTATTATTCATAAAGTAAATTAGGTTGTATAATTACTTCTAAGCATTAGAATGTATGCCAGCCAGTCTGGACCATGATACATCATAATTCAATTCGTTATCCTATTAGGTCTCTTTCCCAGCTTTATATAATTGGCAAATTTCATAAGCATGTTTCTGTGCCTTAGATAATAAAAATATTAAAAATGACAGAAGACAGGACAAAAGCCCATGGCGCATCTTCACAGAGTTCTTTTCAAGTTGACATAGCCATTAATCAACATGTTTGGGCATCATTATTAACCATTTTGAATTTACCTACAACTATTATCTCCCAGACCACATTTTACCATTTTATACTTATTGAAGATACTGCCACAAGCTTTGCTAAAATTAGCATAGGGATGCAGATAGAGGATTGTGTCCTACTAAATAGGAATGTGATCCTAATGTGGAAATCCTTACAACCCGCCTCCAACATCACCGACTTGCCTTGATTTTTTTTTTGTTGTTGTTTTAAATGTTCATACCCACATGCCAGACTTTGAACAACATTGTCCATTTTTCCCCTAGATTCACAAAGACCCTGATTGTTTAATTTTATTTATGGAATTTGGATGCGAACTTTCTTTCCGGGCAGATCCTCTGATAAATATTCAAAGAAACTGCAGTTCCATTTACGAATACTGCCAGAACTTTGAGATAGAATCTGAATGTTTCCAAAAAGTGAAGACAGGTATCCCTCGTTTAGTGGGTCCTGACTTGTCTTCGAGAGATACTCAAGTTCTGCGGCAAGAGTGATTGGGTTTGGTCTTTCAGAACATTGCTATCACGGTGGTATGTATTTTGTTTCCTGGAGCTGACACTGGTTTGCAAGACTGTCTGTGTTCAGAGCTATCGGATTCCAGCTGTCCGGGAGCTGACAACCGCACCACACCCACCACCAAGTGCCCAGGGTCTCCCCTCGGCCTTGGGCCCCTCCCCGCTTTGTTCTCTGGGCATTAAATCAGGTTCCTCTGGGTCTTTTCCTGTCTCAACCTAGAAATAGCTCAAGATAGGAAGCTGGGGGGCATGGGACCCTAGATCTCAGGGGTCTAGCCCTCTGTGACTGGCACTGAAGCGGCTGCTGCTCGATCGCAGTGCTGTGTCCTAGCCGGTTGGCCACAAGAGAGGGCCCTCATCCTGTGACTTGAAAATCCTTTCTCCATAGTTTTTCTGTGTTTGTACTTTTTCTGGTGGGAAAGTAAACTCAGTTCTTTTTACTGCATCTTGATCAAAAGCAAAATTCCTTGAATTCTAATAGACTTTGTATTTTCCATGTTGACTTCCACAAGAAATCCTGACTCTTCCCTTTCAGTGACTGAGTCTTCCTGAGATAATACTCACTTGTGGATTTCCCCCTAGTGATTTTTGTGCCTAAAGATGACTACAGTTTTTGTTTCTGAGATAGAGTTTGTGGTTTTTTTCAGCTAATGTGTAAATATGTTGTCTCTGTTGCATCAAATAATCACTACTATTTTTTTAAAGATTTATTTAGTTCTGCATACAGAACTGGGGATACAAGCCAAAAGTGCAGAGGCGGTGAGAGGACCCACCAGAGACAGAGTGGGGGGAAGAACAGGCCGACTGAGGAAGTACACTGCTGAGGGGAGCAGCAGGCGGGTCAGGAGAGGTCTGCCGCACCTCCAGGGTGGGGATCGAACTCATGTTGAAGTGGCTTTAGCTTCTCAGTACTGTCCTTTAGCCCACTGCACCACCAGGAAGGGCCATGCCTACTATTTTTAATGAATAGTTTACTTTTGGATGTCTGAGAGTTTATTACCACTGGTCCTCCACGGCTATGTATTTGGAGGGGTGACGATGAACTTTTGAGAAGGTCAGCAGCTTTCATGGCTTTAGTTTTCTTTCCTGTGAGTTCAAATTTTGATGTGTATGTTTGTTATGGCCAATCACCCAGGTCCTCTTTCCTTTCCCCTGCCCTTTCTCTCCCTTTTTCTGACCTAGAGCTGTGTGATCTTCTCTACTAAACTTCCAGATCCAGTCCTAAACTGCATCACACACTGAAAACGTTGCGTCTTTGCTTGACAGTGTGCCTGGTATCCTTAGGCCTAGACACCAAGCCAGAGGTGACTTCCCTCAGTGCACAAAAACCCCTTTTCTTCTCGAGACATGCCATGTCGTATAAGCCATGTGTCCAGCCAGTAGAAGTCATTTGCTGTCTCTTCTCACAACTCTCTCCTGGGCTGGTCCTGGTGTCTCACTCTGACCTAAGGTGTCTTTCTCAGACACACACAGGTATGTGCAAATCCCCCCCCCCCAGTCCACATGCTCCCCCTGTCCTCTGCCTGTGTGGACTCTCACAGCAGCTCTCCAGCGGGCTTTTGCTCTGTCCTTCTTGTCGCTCAGCATTTTAGCTGTATTTCTTGGGCATGGAGATGCTTATCGTGTTTTTGATCCTGGTTATGTCTTTTCAATTTTCTTGTTATCTATCTTATCTAAAAATAATATGCATTTAGAGGAGAAGGAGGCCTCCAAGTCTGAACTCATAATGCTGCTATCTTGCCCGAAAGTCTCCTTTTCAATTTATTCTTTTCATCTGATACATATTTCTCAACTAGTTATTAAAGGTAGTTCAATACTTAATTAAATTTTCCCCCACCTTTACTTTTAAATTAGAATCTAGACTTATAGTCTCTAGTGTTATATCCACCCACTCAGGCATCCTAGATTAATCACTAGGAATAAAACCCCATGCCCTCTCCTAAACCTTCCATGCAGTCCTCATTTCTCTCAGAGCCACAGATTTATAAATTACAAAGCAGAAGTTACTGCCATCATGGTAAGGTGCCACTACATTTAGATTACTAGTTTCATTTGCTTCTCAAAACTCTCCATTAAAATGAATCACTTAAGTGAGCCCAGTAGAGTGACAATATAGAATGGAAATATTTTTTTTATTTTTATAGCGTAAGTGTACACACAGAGACACTTGGGAATGTGGGCATATGTGTATCAGTGGGAAAAATTAAGGATAGAGAAAGAGAGAGGGATGGAGAGAAGTGGAAGAGGTGGAGGAACAAGTGGAGGATGGGGCAGGGGTTGTGGGGGAAGGAAGAAATAGAGCCCTTACTGTGTAATGAATTAGCAGAGTTCTAAGATAATTCATCTTTCCAGTTTACTGGATACATGTTTTCCAGTGGGTAACATGTTTTGGTGCTATGTTTTCTAGATAAGCATTCTTCTTAAGTCTTAGAAAATGAGGTTATGACAACTCCATTCTCCAACTCCTCTGTTCCTTCCCACTGACCCCCTTCAGGTCACCTCCATCTCCTCTGCAAACATGTTTGTCAGTTTACACCTTCCACAATATGTCGGGGCGCACTTCTGTTCTCTACCATTTTGTGATGAAAGAGGTATCATTCTTAATCCTTGGATCGATAGAGGTTACACATTTCACAGTCCAAATGAACAAAGTAATCAACTTCCCCAAATTACATTGCTTGATAGATCAAAGAGAAAAGGAAACTTCTCATCGATCCTTCCTACACGTTCCTCATGAAAGCCTGACATTTGCCCTCCCCTTAAGGTTAATTACTATTCTCTCCAAATACACCCCATATGGAATAAAGCTTAACTTTCATTTTCACTGCTTTGAGACTTTTGCTCTCTTAAAATTTAACAATAAATTATTTTTTAACATAGTGAGATAAATGCGCTTAAGGAGCCATATGTTAATTGCCTGTTTGTTGAAAAATTATAACACAATAAAAGTGGGTAACTTAAATTTCATTCCAGAATATTCTTTTGCAGGACTCATTAGAAGAAATAATCCAACTTTCACCAATCAGTTACATATCTTTCTCCATGTCACTCATGGTAATGAGTTCTTGTTTATTTCAGTGAACATATCTCCCTGTTCCTTTGAGTAACACAGAGATAGAACTTTACATGCAATTGGGTATAGAACTTCTCCCACATTTGGATCTATGTATCCAATAAAACAAATATAATCCTGCTATCACTATAATAGGATGTTAATGCTAGAAGGGGCAAGAAGTGGTCACGATACAAACAAAATACAAAGAAGAGCTCACCCTACTGCCAGTAGGCAGATCAACAGAAAAGATGCATTGAGGCTGTATTGCAAGCTGGGTTCTCCACAGTACAAGAAAACCTAGGATTATTTTTAGGATTTGCTCCTTTCCTGTAGAGGGGAATGAAATTAAGCAAAGTAAGCAGAAGCAGTGGAGAAAAGACAGTGCAGACTTAATGAAAACTTCATGATTCTATAGGGAACATCAAGATCCTATGACCCGTTAGCATTTTCCCCAAGTTAGAGCAAAGGTGCTGTCCTGTCCCTCGATGGCTCCTGGTTGACCAGTGCGCTCATCTAATTAACCCCAGAAGGAGCATATCCTTGGGTGATATGCCTCATTTTGCCCTGGGAAATTCCAGAATTGGAATTCTGGCTATTTCTCTAAATAGCTGGGAGAGGCAAATTCCCTAGACAGGATGGCAGGCCTGGGTGACACTCAAAGTGAGTGTGGTGTTCCTTGAAGTTCACTGAAGTCTCCACTTCCCAGATCCAGTTGAGGGGCTGTGTGTGAGTGTAGAGGGAGTCATCGAGTGCCCTGCCTGTATGGAAGCATGGAAACAGTCTTTCTGAAGGCACTGGGAGCCAATGGTTTCTTCAGAATGCACATATTCTCTTTCTAACATGACACTAATTTATACCACTGTTTTAAACAGCTGGTTGGCTAATTGCATCACTGCATCACCTCTGTCAGTGCCAGTCCATTCTTCTGACTGGCTTTCCTCTGGTAATGAGTCATTTTCCTACCTCCCCAAATGTCTAAACTTATTAATTTATGCTGAAACATTTAGATGTTTTATCACTGGTTTCTAAACTTCCATCAGCACCATTAGTGGTATATTGGAGATCTTTGATATTTTACTTATGAACCAGATTGATCTTTTTTCAGGCTTATTACCAATTCTTTCTCAGATGTTTCCAAAAACAAGTCTTATTAGAGGACTAAGTTTTCTATGGTCTTTCTGAGATTGCCATGGTTCAACAGTTTCACTCAGTCTTTTGTCATTTGAAGTCAAACTACTCCCAAGCCCTGTGCAAACTCTGGTAATTCAGTTCAGAACTACGTTCTTCTTGCCTTCTGGCATCTTAGTCTATACTTCAGAGACTCCCTGATGATCTTAAATTTTCCAGAGCTGTTTCTCTGCACAGCCACCTCTTATCCAGTGGTCTGTGTTCAAATTCCAGCTTCTCAGTAGCTTCCATTCTGATCTATCTCAATCACTCTGCTCTGTCTGTGCCAGGATATTCTCTCCTGTGCCAGGATCCAGAAAGTGTGAGTTCCTCAAAAGGTTCATTATATATCACATCTGTTTTATACTCTTTCTTATTTTGGAAAAGCTGCTCTACTATAGCTATAAGCAAGAAAAATGTATAAATATAATTAAATAAAGTATGTATCTATGATGCTTTATAGTCCTCATAGAAATAACTGTTTTATTGTTAGCCTTTAAATTCCTTATTTGCAAAGTGATGTATGCATTTTGCTATGCTATATATTGGATAATTTACTAAGTATTTTCCTATCATTAGTAACTTAACTCACTCAAAAATTATTTTGCCTCTTTGCACTAAGCATGTCAGATTTTCCGTGATGTGTTTATGTACACCAAACTTTACATAATATTATAAATTAAGAGTCTGTTCAATATTAGTGCTATTTTTCTAACAAATGTGTTTGTATTTTTACTATTTGTCTTTCATTTGTATTGTATTTTGTGAAAAGATTTTCACTTCATTTAGTAACACAAATGGTTTTCCAAGAAAATTGATTATCAAGAATCTTTGATTGTCTTCTTACATGTTGGTATATGTGTGTGTGTGTGTCATCTTCTTACAAAGGCTACTGTAAAATTAGATCTCAACTTCAGGTCAACTTGTATTCTTTGAACTCTGAACCTTTTAAAACAAAATGCATTTTAGAATTGTGTATAATTAGCTTTTTGCTTCATTTATAATGTACTAAAAGATAAAACCTCACATAAGGAATCAATAGATTATTGCATATCTTTTCCTAGTGATTTTCAGTTGAAGAATTCATGGTAAATTGATCAACCCTCAGCCAATTAGACTTTGACATGTACTAATAAGATCTAATTGAGGAATTATGAAGACATTTGCTCAGGAGAAAATGAGCACATAATTACACCATAAAAAGGTCAGAGTAGCAGTGTTACCCAGCTGGAAGAATATTAGTTGAAGTCCCGATGGCATCTGTAAAGGACACTTCATAATATATTTTTGAAATATAACAGTGTCGAGACCAATTAAAATATGTAGGATAATCCACTGTCAATTGTGAAGTTCAACTTTAACTATCCATGCCCCCTTTTGCTTCTACCTTCTTCAGGTGCTGGGGGATGGTCTCCATCAGACAGTGACCATTATCAATGGCTTCAGGTTGACTTTGGCAATCGGAAGCAGATCAGTGCCATCGCTACCCAAGGAAGATACAGTAGCTCAGATTGGGTGACCCAATACCGCATGCTCTACAGCGACACTGGGAGGAACTGGAAACCCTATCATCAAGATGGGAACATCTGGGTAAGTAACTGTTGGAAAGGCAGACACAGAGTTGCCGGTATCTGAAAATGGCAGAGGACTCACATTTGAAAATATGACTGGATCTCAGTCTGTGGTTACTGCCTATCTCAATGTCTATTAGAGACTATCAACAGCTGTGTGCATGCATCCGCACTGGAGAGGGAGTTACTAGGCTCTTTATACTTATGAAACTGAGTGTTGGAGATTTTCAATCTGATTAGGGTTTACTCTTGAAGAATTTATATTTTCAAACTTCTCGAGTAATTTTTTTGTGAGTTGCCAGAGTTTGGATTCTTAGTTTGGAAAGGGGGTCATTTCCATATTAGTGTTTAATGATAGTACTTGATATGAAACTAAGTTGTGATAGTCTAATAATAAAAAAAAAATTGTCTGTCAAAATTGTTTTTACATTTTGCTTCTATCAGTTCATGAGTGGCAAGAGCATTTCTGTATGTGTAAATTATAGGAAGCAGGTATTAAGAAAGACTCTATGGAAAGTCTTCATCCACAATTAAGATAATTCCAAGTCTCTAGGTAATTTATAGAAAAATGGTTTTCAACCCTAGATATATGATGGGATAAACCAGAAATCTTTAAAACATATGGGTATCTGGTACCCAAATCCAGATATTTTCATCTGGATGATCTACCCCCACACACACACTTCATTCTGTTAATTAATGTAATCTTTGAGAAATGTATTCTGGATAGGGCTTCAATCTCTATTAAGATGGGGACAGAAGAGGGTCATCGTGAAAAGATATGATAGTACAAAAATTAGAAAGGATATTCCCACAAGCTTAACAGAGATCAACCAAGACTAAACAACAGATGAACCAACAATGATGGCTCAGATCACAAACTCAATACGTTCTAATCCTCTGTTGGATTCTAATTTAAAATCAGATTATTATGATGATAAAATTAATTGAAGGCTGAAAATCAGACTGCAAACTATATTTCATTTTTCTGTTTTTATAAAATTTTCATCTCGTAATTGAGAGAATGGCAAGTCCTTTCCTAATCTGAATGCACTAAGGTAGTAATAAAAATGACTATTAAAATACTGATAATTTATTTATTACACACATAGCAGTTAGCAATAGTTCCGTTCTGACTTAATATGGAGACACAAGTTCGGAGGGCTAAAGAGAGTATAATTTTTCAGGGAGTCATAGACATGATTTACATAGAGCACCAACTGTTGACCCTGGGACGCAAGACCTTGCCATGAGCATCATAAATCGTGAGGTCAGCTATTTTTATGTAGATGGCTACTTTTTTAATTTTTTTCTGATGGTGATAAAGAATGCTCTTCTGTTCTATTCTGCCTTTATGGTTTTCATTTAGTTTCTTTTAAATCATATGTTTCTCATTAAAAAGAAATATATGATGAGTAGCTATAGAACATTATAGTGAGGTAATTATTAAGTTCTAAAAAATCAAAACTAGTTTGATACACAAATTAAATATTGTCAATTATATTTGTGTCAATGAGCCTGAAATATAATTCTATTTTAATAGCCTATCACAGAAAGGTTTTAATCTTTGCAAACATGGAAAATAGTCTAATACTTGGATATAATCTAAAGGAGAGGAAATTCACTGTTCTCTAAAAATTCTGGAGTACCTTAGAGCATATATCTTAATATTCATTAAGTTATTAAAAATTGACATTTATAAATAGTAACAAAGATTCATTTTGAATTTACATTTATCCATAATTTTAACTATAGACTAGATTTCCTCTTAATCGACTTTACATATATTGCACTTAAACAAAAGAGATTTCTAATGTAGATAATGCAAAATTTTAAGTAGGTCAAATAATTTTAAAGTCAATGTAGTTAGTTTGGGGGTTACCTTTCCTACCCACCCCTAAAAGTATTGATTCTTTGAGAAAAAAATGTAAACTTGTGTAAATTTAAGTACTTGAATATTGTCCATAACACGTGTCAATGACTATTCTTTCGAAAAGGGAAAGGAATTCTACGGCTAATTTTATTATAATGTCCTTATTAAATGCCTGTATGAAGATGTTGAGTTATTTTATGACCATTGGATAGGAGGTCAAAATAAGTTCAGAGTAAGTCATAATGAGACATTATGACAGTTTCGTGAGATTTTAAAGATGTGAAAGTCACAGTCTGGATTGAGAATGCTTTGAAAAGATTCCTGAAAAATGGCTTATCAGAATATTTGAAACTCAGATGTGAGTAGTTAAATGTGCTTAACTATGCAAGCTTCTCATTCCTCTTTGATAATACTAAGCACAATAGAATCCTTTCTACTTTATCTGAATTATCATTTCCTTCTATTTAGAATTTCCTGTCTAGTGTCAAAGAAAAAAATATGTGCAGTTTAGAAAAATTACTCCCCAAAAGTCATTGTGTTTGCATATCCCCAATTCTAATGGGCATATTAAGTGGGGGTATTCTCTGGTTATCTAAGTCTAGAGTTACAGAGATAAAGGAAGTATTGGATGTAAGCAGTTCTTATCAAAAGTCCATTAAATGTGACATTGAAATGCAGACAGTTTTGCTAAGGGGCTACTAGCTTTATTGGGGAAATTCAATCATTGGTTTTTGAGTGCAGGTATTTGTAACCTAACAGAAACTTGTGGTATTAATAGTAAATGCCTATGTTATGTGCTCTATTGTTTTGCTAGAGGTAACTTATTACAAATTCACATGCAATCTGAACATTTTTTGTTTGATTTTTTTATTAAATTATAAGAAAATGCTTACATATTCTAAATTTTTGTTAAAAAAAAAAACAATGTTGATCTCTCTTGCTAATACTAGGCAGGTATCAGCCTGGCATTAGTCATGATCATTGATTGTACTAGATGGATCATTATAATGATTTATTAGATTTAAATTGCACAGTTTTAATTGTAAGAATACATCGATATTTAAGTTCCTATTTTCTAAACAATTAAATTTGAATTTTCTACATCTGTTAAAAACTTATATTTATCTGGTGCTTATTTGCTTTCCCCACATATTATATATGTGGAATACACACACACACACACACACACACACACAGAGGCACACATAACTTTGTAGTTTTTAACAAATTTGAAGAAGCTAAAATCCCTGGAAAGCAAATATAACAACATATTAATTCATTTTATTCCTTGATTTTTCTGAATAGTCAATAATTGAGACATTTGGTTTCTGCTTTCTTTCTTTTTTTTTTAAGATTTATTTATTTATTCATACAGAACTGGGGTACAGGCAAGAGATGCGGAGGTTGAGAGGATTCACCAGGAACAGAGTGGGGAGCAGAACAGGCAGATTGACAAAGTACACTGCGGAGGGGAGCAGTGGGCGGGTCAGGAGAGGTCTGCCACACCATGTGGATTTCCTCCGGGGCAGGCGGGAATCGAACTCATGCGGAATTGGCTTAAGCTTCTTAGTGCAGTGCTTTAACCTGCTGCGCCACCAGGAAGGGCCCTCTGCTTTCTTTTTAACCAAATATCCTTCAACCAATATTTGCATAATAAGAATGAGTAAATATCTCTCTAAATTAAACTTATGAATCTGGGTCATTTATCTGTCTTATAAATCGGGAGCTGTCACTTTGCCTCTGCCTCAAAGTTCTAGTCTAAGTATGGGGAATAATGCCCACTTGGGAGATCAAGTGAGAATGTGTCAGTAAGAAATGTTGCAAGCAATTAAGACTTAGACAGTGCACATTTTCAATGGCCAGTCTTAGAAATGTTCTCCAAAACCGGTCAGGTATTTCTTTACCATGCAAAAGTCTATTGTAATTATTGCTTAACTGCCTCCAATCCCTTCCTGATGAGCCCAGCTCTGTTGACTCAGAGTCATGATGTAAAGTCTTTAGCGTATGGAGATCCTTCAGTGAACACTTAATACCAACTCTGATAACCATAGCCCTGTTTTCATTATCAGAACAGGACTGTGCAGATGAGTCATACTTGTGAGAGTCTTCATAAAGAAATGCTTTCATTTCCAAAAATAAAATAGCTGACAATACACGAAAGACACATGACTTAAAGTCACAGGTGGCTTGTGACAGTCTACGGTACATTTCCCCATCAAGGATCGGTGTGGCTACTGGTAGAGAGTTCAACCCAGACTGTGCCTTTGCAGCCAGGCTGGTAGACCAGCTCTGGGCCAAATGCCACTGCAGAGCTTGTAACAGATTATTTGTTACCATAATGATGGTCGTGTGTCCAATGAGCCGTGTAAGCGGATATTGTTTAAAATGAATGGATTAGTCTGTCCTGTCTTTCCAGCCATTTATGGAGCTGTTGCAGTAATTTTCCAATTCACTTAAAAATCTGTTCCAGTTATAAATGTAAAATATGATATAATCGTTTCACAGTTCAGTGGTACACTTACATTCTTCAAAACATATAGAGATTTTTCTTGCATGTGAAACTGAGGACGATCACCATCCCTGTGACTTGCTCATCTATCTTTCACCAGTAGATGAGTATTTCCCTCACCTGTTTTTGCATGCACATGCATGGTGGAGCAATTATTTCCAGAAAGTGCCAGTCAGGTCTACTCAAAAGAATGTAATTGATAACTTATGAGAAATAAAACACAGCAGAGTAACTTGCTTGAAAACCTTTCTAAAATGACCATTGATATAAACAGAGCAAACATCTGAGGACTTTTGTAGAAGAAAACAATTTCCAAGGTGAATTTAAAATAAGCTTCTTATTTCTGTGAAATAGATTTTTCTGTTTACGCCCCTCTTAGTCTGGGCGATCTTTTTAAACTCCCATGAATTTTAATAAGTTGAGTGGATATTCCAGATCCTTTTGCATATACTGTAATGCCTCTACGAGTGAATATTGATCGCCTTCCTAAATAAACATTTATATTGAGAGATTCTCATCTTCCGAGGTCATGAGTTCTTTCTTGAGTTCAATTTTTGAGTCAGTCAACATTCCACATATATGAAAATATATAGAATCATTCTAACCAACATGGTTAGGTATTCATTTTTTCCCCAGCAATTTGGAAAATGAGGACACATTATTAATACTACTATGTATACTATTGGTCTATATTGTCAGGTAAAGGAAAATGCTGTCATCTCATATGAGTAGATTTCTTATAGGCAACAAAATAACTATACCATTCATCAGAGTATAGTATATTTTTCATGTATGAGTTAAAATAGGATCTATGGCATCAATGTTCCAATTTTTAAAGTATGTTTGGTGTCCTAGATAGCTCTCTGAAAGAGGAAATGTCTTCATTAAACATAATGATATTTTAAGGTGTTTTATTTTCACTGAACTCAGATAATGGGGAAGCTAATGTTTTCCTTATCAGACCAAGGTTGGATTTAGCCGACATGAGGTTCAGTGATTCGAAGAGAATGCAAATTTATGTAAGGTGTTGGTAGATAGGACCTGAAAATGGTTTGAATAAGGTATCAGTTCCTTCTTATAAAATGCCTCTCCTGCACTGAAATGGTAACCCAATTTAGAGGAATATTATTTTGCCTCCAGGGAGTCCAGAGCATAGGAAACCAAGTTGCCTTGGTGATGGCAAGCTTGTGAGAAGCAGGGAAAGCCGCTGACCCCTAATTTCCTTCACCTAGATCTTTGTAGCACTAAGTAGATTCCTTAGCTTCATCTCTCCCTAAATTTCCTCCTCTCAAAATGTAACTAATGACAGTGTTTGCTCCACCCATTTCAAAAGCTTGCCTCAGGAGAAATTATGGGCATTGCTCTAATAATCCAGAAGGGTTTAAAACAATTTCTGGCACATTTTAACCACTCAATTATTACTAGATTTGATAAAGTCGTGATTTCCAGATGCATTGTCATAGTATATTGTGTTGAAGTAGACTTTAAAAATTCACAATAGCTTGTTCTTTTCACTTTCCAGTAGCTTTGCTCTATTAATGGCATGAGGACTGCTTAACATCTGTGCTTCTCAGCCTGCACTGACTAGTCACTCATTTTTAAGTGGAATTGAGAATGCTAATTTCAGTGATATCCTTTGAGTATGATGTCTCTCATTGTCACATGGAGTCCTATGTATCACAGTATATACTGTGTCTGGACAGTTTTTTCCAGTGTGTTTTTTATTACACATCAGCAAAAATGTGGCGATGGTTTTTCTATTAGATTTAATCTAATTAACTCACTCTTATTAACTTTGGGTAGCAAAGAAAATAAACCACCCATTTTTGCCTAGAGTCCTCCTCCATGTCTTCTTGGGCTATTTGAAAAGAGTAAAATAAATAGATTCCAAAATAGACTTACAAGAATTAAGTTAACCAGATCATGCTGCCCAGCCAGGAAAGAAGCGTTGCAGAAAGCCAGGGCCACTGATCCCCTGATGCCTCACAGGCCTGTTGGTCCACAGCACCAGCATCACCAGAGAGCTGGGGAGAAATGCAAACTCATAGAGATTCCCCACACTTTCAATTTACAATCTAAATTTTAAGTGTACAAGCGTAGTTTGTATACACAGAGTTTGTGGTGTTTTTAGTGTATCCAGAGCTCTGATGAGAAGGAGGAACTATATTTGGTCCCTGCCCCTAAAGGTATAGCAGAGTAAGAAGGGGAACTGGCAGAGCAAGTTGCAGACTGTTGTGACATGAGAAGAGAAGATGCTTTCATAAGTTCACATTTATTTAGCCCCTACTGTTTACTGGAGATAAACACACACACAGTTACTGCTATTGAGAGATGAAAAATCAAGTGGTAATGCTAAGTGTATAAATTCATAATTATATTGTATGAATACATTTAGTTATACTACATGACTTTCTACATCTCTATATAGGGTTTCCTACTAGGCAGAGTCTTCCACTAGTTGTTCTGGGAATTCAACAAACAAAATGCCACTGTCCGCAAAGGCATCTTCAGGAGCTAATTGTTGTTGTCTAAGAAGACAAGGAGATAGTCACTGAGAGGGGAGACTGAGCAACCCCGCCTGGCACATGAATCTCCTACTGGAACTGCTAGGGATGGAGAGTGAGACATTAAAAGTGACCATATTCTCCCCATTCCCTGATGACCAGCAAGTGGATAAAAAGCTGACTTTTCTTTACAATGCTGACATCGCATCCTTTAGATATGTAATATTCACACTATCGCCCATGACTGTCCATCTGCGGCTGAGACTGGAGTTATGCCATCTCCTACAGCATGGCCTTCTCTGCAAGGCATCTAGTCGATATTTAAGAGTGCAATTGAACTGGAGCACCTCATTATGAAAATAAATAGGCAGAAGCTGACAGACATGTACTTGGATTTGACCACGGCCCAGGTGTAATGAACTCAAGGCCCAATATGTAGCCAGATGCCTATTTTAGGTTCATCAGAGGAGAGGAGCCGTTATCACAATGACCACTTGCTAATTTTGACTAATGAAACAATTTGACTGTACGCACAATGGTTATATAATGAAATAGTGCAGGCTCTGGAGTGAGACTTTCTCAAAAAACTTAGTAATACTTAGTAACAGTGAAATTTAACTATGCTCCAAATCTTTCAGGGACCTTAGCTGGGCTATCAAAGGCATCATAATGGTATCCACGTTATGAGATGTAGGTGAAAGGTAAATTGCTCAGAAAAGTGCACCATCTAAATAGGCATATCTTCTTATCTTCCTCTCTTTTTGCTGTCTCCTAATGTTTAGCATTAAGATTACTATTTCTGTTCATAGATGTATTTGCGAGAGAAATAAAATTTCCGGGTACGTTCAGTTAAAAGCATGACAATAACTGTCAGC
This sequence comes from Condylura cristata, assembly GCF_000260355.1. Lineage (NCBI taxonomy): Eukaryota > Metazoa > Chordata > Mammalia > Eulipotyphla > Talpidae > Condylura > Condylura cristata. The sequence continues at coordinate 2,414,529 of NW_004567143.1, forward strand.
AGAAGTCTGGTCATTTCAAGCAGCTGTCAGTGCTGAGCCTCCATGGACTGAAAAGGTGTCTGTGCTTCTGAGACAGAGTCACAATTTCCCAACTCCTTTAGTCAATGTTGACTTTGAGGAAGAACTAATAGAATGTTAAAATGTCCTGGCAAATAAATTTGGTTTGCTTGAACAAACTAGCTTAGTTATAGACTGTATTATCATTCTGGCAAAGAGATGTCGCGTTGATAGACTGTCTGAATGGTGCAGTCAGTTATCCTCAGTGAGTTCTCAGGAGCCTCAGGAGTCCAGCACAGACATCTGCTTCTGGAAAAATCTGGAAAAATTGTACCCCTCCACGCATGCTTCCAAATGAAGAGATTTGAGGTAAACATCTGCATTTCTCCCCTACACTTCACTGATACATTTTGATGAGACAAGTGAGTCTATTATAATTGCATTTAAATGGTTTATAATCATGTTAACATGCAGTTATTGTAAAATCTATGGAAACTCTCCTGTGCTTTAGCAGATATGTCCAGAATCTGCTACCTACCTATACCCATCAATAAACAATAACAGGCAGCTGGCCTGATTGAGGGTTCATTAGTGTTTGATATCCTTTATCTAATTGATTCTTCAATGAGACTTAAATGTGAGAATGAGCTTAGTGGTGTTACTAAGCCTATTTTGTACATGTAGAAGTTGGGGATTAGAGAAGGTAATGTATTCCCTGCTGCACATTGTAAAGTAACAGTGGAGCTGGGGCTCAGACCAGGGCAAAATAATCAGTCTGTGACCTGCAGACCTCGGCTTATTCAGCTCTCCCTTGCACAGTCCACCAGAATCCTGGGAATCTCCCCACTGTAACTGTGATGTACTGCACGGGTACATGCTTCCATGTCACCTCTGCCATCTCTTCTTTAAGGACACCTGCCATATTGGATTGGTCCAGTCTACTCCTGTGTGGCCTCCTCTTATCTGCTTACCTCTAAAATGGCCTTATTTCATTTCATAGAATGACATCCTGAGATGTTAAGGTTTAGAACTTCAACAGCTGGATTTGCTGGGGGGCAGGGTATAATTCAACCCATAACACCTAATTATTGAAAAATACTTTTGTATTTTTAAAATACAGTTGTATTTTTTAAAAGATTTATTTATTTATTCATATAGAACTGGGGTACAGGCCAGAGATTCGGAGGGTGAGAGGATTCACCAGAGACAGAGAGGAGAACAGAACAGGCAGATCTACGAAGTACACCGCTGAGGGGAGCAACGGGCGGGTCAGGAGAGGTCTGCCTCACCATGTGGATCTCCTCCAGGGAAGGCGGGGATCGAACTCATGAGGAAGTGGCTTAAGCTTCTTAGTGCTGTGCTTTAACTCGCTGTGCCACCAGGGAGGGCCAACAGCTGTATTTTTTAATGTCTACTTGCTACCACTATGGTACTGATAATTTGCATAGGGTTATAAAGACTAGAGAATGGTCTCATAAGAACTACAATGGAGTCTGAGTACATCAGACCCAATTCATTAACTCAATAAAAATGCCTGGATCAATCCATGAGAATTGGTTGATGACTAACTATCCATGTTTCTTTGTAACCATTTATTTATAAGCAGAATTTCAGAGACATGTTTTCCACATGGTTCTCTCCTGGACAACAAATGAACCAAAGATGCTTTGGGAAACCTTCTCTCTCACCTGACCCCATAAAAATAATTGGCCTTTAAAAATTGTCCAAGTCTCCAAACTCACATAGCTCCTAAATCTGAATGACACTCCATTTGACATGATGAACATCACTTCATTCCTTGAGATACATTATTTATTGAAAGCTGGATTCTAGAGAATATGCATTTCAATTACAGGTATTTCTTCTATCAGCAAAGAGCACTCCCAAAGCTCAAAGAGCTTCCTCCAGTTGAAGCTTGAGTTTAATTGCTAATTTCATTTAGATTATAAAGTGTCTGAAACACCAAGTCTCATTTGTCAGCCCTCCCAGTATTCCTAGAGAAGGCTAAGCATTGCATTTCCTGCCTCTCAGAAATGCATGGCATGGCAAAGGTATGTATCTGTGCATTCAGAAGTCAGTCATTCATTCCACCCACATAGTGACTGTCCTGTGTGTGTGTGTATTTTTCCATTTTGTTACAGTACACAAATTGGAAAACAGAGCTGTGTGTGATAGCCTGGAGCAACAGAAAAAGACTGAATTTCTCATTGAGTTATCCAGGCTTTTTACATTCAGCCTGGCACAAACTACTATTGGGTAAGAGTTAAAAAAAAAAAAAATAGAGAAGTTTCCTGTTCCCTTTAAAAGAAATTTGTGATGGTGATGAAAGAAAACATAAACTATGCATTTTTCACATGATTTGTGAAATTTAAGAAGACTCTGTAGGGTTAAATATCTGTAATTTGGGGCCCTCCCTGGTGGCACAGCAGGTTAAAGTACAGCACTAAGAAGCTAAAGCCACTCCTGTGTGAGTTCAATCCCTGCCTGACCCAGAGGTGACCCACATGGCACGGCAGACCTCTCCTGACCCACCCGCTGCTCCCCTCAGCAGTGTACTTCGTCGATCTGCCTGTTCTGCTCCCCACTCTGTCTCTGGTGAATCCTCTCACCCTCCACATCTCTGGCCTGTACCCCAGTTCTGTATGAACAAATAAATAAATCTTTTAAAATAAATAAATAAATAAATAAATAAATAAATATCTTTAATTTGTTTTATTCCTGGCATCCGAGCTTCACTTCAGATAAGCTGTGATGTCAATATTGTCTGACCAAAGAGACTGTGACTCAGGTATACTTTATGCTTGGAGTTGGGGAACAAGTAATGAAATAAAACACACATAAAGACAGCCATAGTCAACATTTCTGTAAAATAACTCTTCATGTTATCAAATCATAGGAAGTTGGTGGCTATTCATTCACATAAAATCTATTTAGGTGACTCAGCTGAAGCGCAGAGGTGTTAGGCTTTTGACTAAGCCCAAACATCACTGCTAATACTGCCATTCACTGTGTGCTTGCCCCCAAAGTACTTTCTGTGTCAAGTACAGTTACAAGATCCTGAAAACAGAGGCCAAGGCTGAGTCTTGGCTTCTGTGTTCCTGTGATCTTCTTTCTCTATTCTGCCATAGTCTTAAGGTATAAATTTCTCTGGCTGGAGCATCTGTCTTGTCCAATGTTGGTTCTCACCAATTAGAACATTATTGTTTGCTCCTCAATTCTGTTTCCTAACGTCTGTGGACAGGTTGGCTGAGTTATGCTATTTAGTGGTCTTTGGATATAAAGTTATAAGCAGGTGTACCTTGAATAAAGCTTTTCCTTTTTTATTTAGAGATCATTGATACAGACTGTGAATTTCAGGTATACCAGGAATCCACGTTGTCTACATTGTAAAATGATCGGCAAACGATCAACACATCTTGACATTCATCAATGTAGAGAGCAATGATTATTACTCTTATGATGAAAATTTGTCAGAGCTACATATTAGCCACTTTCAAATATGTAGCACACTATGAATAACTCTGGTCTCCATGCTGTACATGACACCCACCATCTATTTTATAGCTGGGAGTTTGTATGTTTAACCTCCTTCTCCCATTTCCTATTGTTTTCTTAATTTATATTTATCACATGGATGCTGACAGTGTGACACACACCTGCATCTACTGAAAGGAGAAGTTAAAGTGTCAAAAATAGCATTTGTGGGAATGCAGGAAAAGGTCAGGATTTCCATACAGGAATATTGCAGACAGCATGCAGCAGCTAACTCTTTTTGTCTTTCTGTAGAAAGAGGGTGGAGCAGGAGGTCTTCTTCAGAAGGGAGGCTGGCAGTATAGATTAGTAAGCGATAGGTCACCCCCTTCAGATCTGGAGGCAATCTGGGTAAGGGGTCCAGGGACTAATGCCCAGAACACTTATGCAGCAAACTTGAACCTGAGCTGAACTTTGGATCAGGGAAGATCCTCTTGGACATCCGTCCATCCAAGATTGGGGTTTCTGATCTCCTCTTGGACATCCATCCAAGATCAGGGGTGTCTGATCTCATGAAGGTACATTGTTGGGGGAGTGGTCCATTCTGTGAAGTCTAAGCAAGATAAAGAAACAGATCATGAAGGGATACAGCCCATGTCCAATGCCCCCAATGGTCTGAAATGCAAACCTCATGCAGTAAGACATCTGGATGGGGTGTTCTTAGCAGGAGGGTAATGGTTGGAAGAAGAAACAAAGTGAACCTTGGAGATGTTGATAATCATTCAGTATGTCAACTGATGTGCGTACTCTTGTGGAAGGCTATTGATTTGCACCTTTCTCTGTATACATTAAAACTTCATTAACACATTTTAAAAGACAGTAGAGCAGACTAGATACCAAAGCAAGGCTCTGAGGGAATAAGAATTGAAGGGAATCAGGAGCGATTATAAGAATTGTCCTCTAGTACCAAAAATAATTGCAGATGAAAGCTGCTGCTTTGGACAAAGGGAAATCACCAGGAGACTTAGCCAAGAACCTCAAAAATCCACTTGCAATCCAAAAGGGAGTTATTTCAGTCTTTAAATTCAATGTTCATGTGAGGATATGAGGCTGTAGTCGCTCTTAACATTGGGATACCTGGTGTGATCCAATCCACTACTTGCTAATGAAGAGAGTATTTCTAAAAAGAAATGTCATCTCTGGCTCTCACTGCCTCTGGCATGAACAGAGATGAGAATATGTGAAACAGACATCATGTTTGCAGCTAGAAGACCTGCAGGTCAGCCTATCTGCAGCTATCTTTAGCCTTTTTTGTTTTACTTCTAAGGTGAATGCCTAAAACTATGTCAACATTATACTCCTAAGTGTCATTTATGTATGGTAGATATTAGCAGTCACAGAGAAAGTTTCAATGTCTGGAAGGCTTCCCCAATCAAAATTAAGGAAAGAAATATAGGCCAAAATTACAAAGAGAAACCTGACACAATAAAAAGAAATTAATTTACTCTTTGACCCAAAGCCTTCCTGGAATATACCCTGAAGACACAGCTCCAGTAACGTGAAGACATATATGAAGATTATCCACTTGGCATAACTTGTGATGATAAAATATCAGGACCTGAGTGTGTGGCTACACACAGATCCTGGACAAAGAAATGAAGCTGCCCGAGATGTGGAAATACTGTGGCTTCAAAGAAAGCTGAGAAATAGCTCTAGAAGTTGAGGTCAGTGGAGCGCCTTTAGATATTGTTAAAAGGAATACAAAGAGCATTTATGCTGTACGTTTGTTAAGAAATGAGAAGATATAAATGCGGCTGAAGCCATTCTGGAAACAGTTAAATATACTGTCGATTAAATAAATGAGTAAGCATATTGATGGTGTTGGGACTCATGGTCCTCACATTGAAGGAAGAAAGAAAGAAATGGGGAATGGGTGAAAACATGAAGGAAGCACTGTGATTTGTGAGTCTTTATGTGTAGACATATATACCCACATATATGTACATACATGTGTGTGAACACATATCTATATGTAGCTCTACATATAGCTATACATTCTAATTTTGACCGTTGACTGCTTCTAGAAGCAACGACATTTCAGTCAGAACACAGCTAGTTCAGGCCCTAGATACCAATACCATTCACTTCTAGAAGGCACTAGGTCTGCTTGGAGAAACTGGAGAGGTTTGGGGCATGTCAGATACAACAAGAGTTTGAAACATGTTTTGGTGTCAGAAAAGGCAAAATGATGGCAAACAGCAAATGACATAAAATCCAGCTTGAAAAGCTACATTGTCAAATCTGGACCATTTGAGCATAAACATGTTAAGGATAGTAGTGAATTATAAAACTTTAGGAAAAAGATTCTCAAGTTCATAGAGATAGTAGGCAGATATTTTGCTATGTAGATGACCTGGGAAGTAGACAGCGAGAGGTGATGGGTAAATAAAATGGGAGGGAAGGGAAGATTCCTACATAGACTAGAATTCCAGTTCCTGAGTAGTAAATGTGGAATACATGTTGGTGTTAGTCATCATTCTGCAGCCATCAGAGTTAATATTAGTTCTGGACTGTGGCATCTGTGGACATTAAAACTGAGCAGTAGCAACAATTTTTATAAGCAATGGTATGTTTATTGGTGTTAAAGTATCTCCCCCAAATTACAAATTAGCTACAAGAGGGGGAAAAATGATGCAAGAGAAATACCTAACCTTGTGGACGGAATGATGAAAATAAAACCATCAAGGAAAGGCAGATAAAGACTATGTGTGCCCCAAGATGTGATGGTCTGAGAAGAGTCTTGCATCACACACCTAATGTGACACTAGAGTGTAAAGGGTCTGAACCAATTATGAGTAACAACTCAAATCCAAAACAAGCAATATGTATTAGGGTCATGTACTGAAATAAGAAAAAAAGTTGGGATGAATTTTTGGAATGTCAATATGATGAAAGACAACACAGAGCTAAGTAGACTTTCTAGGTTAAAGGTGATTTTTAAAAAATAGTATCAGCATGAAATGTGTGACCCTAACCTGGATTCTATTCTGCATGGAGACAGCTATAAAGACTTTAGTAAGTCAGTAGGTGAATTTGGGATAGGGAATGTTAATTGGATTAAATGTGGATTCTGAGAAATTGATTTGCATACAAATGCCAACTTACATCCTTAGTGTTAGGAAATGTAGGTTGATGTATTCAACAGTACTGGGCATAGTACATGCGGCTTATTCTTAAGTGACTCAGCAAATAATAAAGGTGTGTGTGTGTGTGTGTGTGTGTGTGTGTGTGTGTGTGTGTAGGGAGAGGAAAAAGAATAAAACACACAACATACAGCAAAATCGGGAGACCCGTTAAAAAAAGACACGCAGCCTCTCTCACACTGTTCTACAAGTTTGAAAATTATTTCAAAAGAACTCAAATAAACATTTTTTCAACTTTCCCTGAAAATGATGCCTTAAAAACAAGATCTTTTAGGTTTTGTTGCTTTATCAGGAGATTCTTTCAAACTAGACCCCTGGCGAGATACACACACCTATAACCCTTAAACCAGTCCCTGAAATTGACAGGCATATGCTCAGGCGCTGTCTCCCGTTCATAGACAACAGCTGATGTTCTGAGGATATTAAAGTTTTGATTTAAAGTTGGGGAAAAGCATTACATGAAGAGCAGGATAGAAGGGCTGTGTGACAGGCGGGCTCAAGGGGACACAGTTGAGGAGGTACCTGGATGAGGGGGGACCCATGGGGAACCCTGGACTGCCCGCAGGTGTTCCCCAGGCCTAGTTCAGTGGTTCCTCATTAAAACAATGTGGGTCATCAATTTTGGTTTCCTTTGTGCTTAGTTATGTCATATGCTCAAAGGTACTATGGAAATAAAATACATTTATTTAGGATGTTTGACTCTAATATATGCTCAACAAGATGTGTAGGGTGAAGGGGTGATGATAGTTTTCTGAAAGCCCTGGGCTGTGACTATGTCCCAGGTATAGAGAGTCAAAAACACCAACCACTGAAACTTGTCAGAGTGACTTTGAACGTGGAAAGAAATGACATGTATAAAATTAGCTTAGAACAATTCAGTATTTCAAAAACATCTGTAGAAGGAGGCACAAAGGGCCTGGAATGAAGAAAATAAATCACGATGAGATCTTGTTCTGGAAAAATCACCAAGATCTACGTCAGCAAATCAAGTCTAAGGAAGATGTGAAGGCTGTCTCTAGACAGAGGACAACTTAGTGTTCCTGAGAGAGGATTTAGACTAACGTGTTTTACAGACGCTTTGCATTCATTTATTCTGTCAGATTCCAGAAAGACTATGCCTCAGTGAGAAAGAGATTTATACATAGTGACAGGGACTTGCACCAAATAATTTCCAGTTCTCCTACCCAGTCTGAGAATGTTTCATTCATTTTTATAGTAAATTTTTAAAGCATCTTTAGTTATTCCATATTGAACATTTTCATCAAAGGTACAATTTTGGAAAATATTTAATTGTCACATATTTAATATTTCACCTGCTGAAAGTTAATCATTATTATAAATACCATAATTTCAGGTTTTTTTTTATATTTTATCCTAATTTTTATTTTTTTAAGATTTATTTATGCACACAAGAACTGGGCTATGGCCAGGGGTTGGGGAAGAATGGTGAGAGGCTTCACCAGAGACAGAGCAGGGAGCAGAACAGGCAGATGGACGAAGCACACTGCTGAGGGGAGCAGCAGGGAAACAGGAGAGGTCTGCCATGCCATGTGGGTCACCTCCGGGGCAGGCGGGGATCGAACTCGTGCAGAAGAGGCTTTCGATTCTCAGTGCTGCGCTTTAACCCGCTGCACCACAAGGGAGGGTTCTATTTTGAGTTTTTTTAATTGTTTTTTTTTTTAATCTGATAAAGAACACACTTCAATTCAAAACAATGTTGATGAGGCAAGAAAACTATTCTTTTTGATGTTACAATCCTAAAAACTTGAAAGAATCCTGTTTATATACTCACTCAGCTAACCGTCGATACTGTGAATCCCTCTTTCCTTCTTTATCTCGAGACCAAACCAGATAGTTTTAGATCCACATCTATACTTTATGTATCTTTAATCCCCTCTAGGTGTGGCTCAGCGCACGGTAAATATTCTGCACATGGCTTTCGTCTCTAGCTTGTGATGTCCTGTGTGTGCAGGCCTGAACTCCAGCTCCTCCAACTAGTTTTCAACGAATGCATCTGTTGGTGAAGGTCATTGTCTTGAACCACAGAAAGGCAGGATCATGGAGTGATGAGCTGTGGACCAAGAAGCCACATGTGGGCCTCCTGGTGGCCTAGAGGTTCAGTCTCAGCCCTGTCACTGTCCCTGAGCTGAAGTATTGCTCCCTGAGATAAAACGTTTCTTTGTTTCACAGCTCAACTCGGGGTTGCCAGGAAGTTCCTTCCCAGCCAGGCACGGTGTGTCTGACGTTCTCAGGATGCTTTTCAGACCTCACCTTGAACACCACATTTATCAAGGCACGGCTCCCAGTTTTGGTCTTGGCTCCTCCTTAGTTACTTGGAAGGAGGTTGAGGTAGAACAGACAAACCCACCTGTCGGAAGCCTGACCAGGACGTTATCACATCACTTATGTTACGAACTATGGGCAGCTTCCCACAGTGCAGAAGCAATTCCAGTCACCACTTTTGGGAAAGAGCCAGATTCATGTGAGGTGATCTAGGAGGCGACCCCCAAGCAAAGCTCTTCAATCAGTCTCCCCAAGAATGGAACTTGGGCAGATTTATGGGCTTGACGAGCAAATATAGAAATTGCCTGAGGGTCGAGTCCGATCACTTGAGTTCTGCTCAATTATGGTGTAACTCAAATTTGGATATCGACCTGTAGCACAGGGTGCCCCCTCCTATCTGACTGGTGTTCATGTGCGTACGAACAGCAGCTTAGTCCTGTTTTCACGCCGCCTCCATGAATGTAAACTCTTCCTGGGCCTGTGTTCTGAAACACAGGTTGTCGACTGAGGAAAGACTGGAGGTGTTTTCCCATTGAAAACAGGGTCGAAGTATTGTGTCCTATAGACCACCCTGCTGTTCTCGCAAGAGAGAGTAGCAAGAAGAGACCTTGAAGAGCCCCAGGATTGTGCTTACACCAAAGCTCCATGGTGAGACTTAGTCCCCAGACCACAGCCAGGTGAGGCTGTGCTGGTCTGGTTAGTCCCAACTTCCCAGCTACCAAGTTGTCTGTGGAGGGAGTGGCCGGAACTTGGTGGGCGCCTGTCTCTGCTCATTAGGTGGTCAGGAACGAAAGCTCAGAACTGTGTGTTGTCTGGACTATGTGTATGCGTTTGAGTCATGAACACATGATGGTATTCAAGTCATGGAAGACAATGTATATGACTGGAGCTGGTAGGACGCATTCCTCAGTTTATCTCCCTGTTTTTCTCTCTGAGTTATTCATTTCTTCCTTTCCCCTTCTTTTGCAAATAAACCCTTTATTAACCTTCTGGTATGTACCTGCAATTCAGTCTTATTGTAAGTCCCTTTTAAGTACACGGTTGAGGACCCCCTGTCATGTAACCCACTTCATATGGGGGTGCTCTGGCACTCTATTTTTTTTTAAGATTTTATTTATGCATACAAGTACTGGGGTATAGGCCAGAGATGGAGGGGTGAGAGGATTCACCAAAGACAGAATGGGGAACAGAACAGGAAGTTTGACTGAAATACACTGCTAAGGGGAGCAGTGGGGAGACAGGAGAGATCTGCCATGCCATGTGGGTCATCTTCCTGACTGGGGATGAAACTCAGGCCACAGAGGCTGCTGATTGCTTCACGGTGCTGCATTTTAACCCCTTGCACCAGCAGGGAGGCCCTAACACTATTTTTTATTATTATTTAAAATGTCTCTTAAGTTTCGCCAAAGGTATATCCCTCTAAGAGACACCTTTTGCTTTCTTAGAGATTTTAAGCAAGAAGTACATGGAAGTAGCTATTAGTCAGGATCAGGGTGAATGAGTAACTAACCTGGTGAAGAAGACTGAGATTAGGGGATGGTGAGGAAAACAGTAGGGGGGCTGTATGCAACTCAAGAGAGATTTGCAACTTCTTGTGAATGGAGGAGAAGGATGGGAAGATTAGGGTCTGTGGATCTGCACTGAAAGTGGGTGAGTCAGGAGGTGAGCAGCAGAAAGATGGAAGTTGAGTTCTTGAGCTCTGGAGAAAGATCAGAGCTGAAAATAGAAACGCAGGAGCCATAAAACATGAGTGATCAGGGAAAGATACTGTGTGTTAACTCAGTGAGCCAGTAAAAAGAAAGGAAAGAGAGAGACAAAGACAAAGTCAAGAGAAGTGTCAAAATCTAGTTTTCAACTAGGAAATCGTGCAAGAGAAAATCCAGCAAGACAAAGCAGGGTGATACCAAAAGATGTAGTCAGACACGTAAGTGTAACCATTGTGCATGGAGGAAGGCAGGACTGAGAGAACACAAGACGTGAGATTACCTCAGGGTGGTTCCTGACCGCAATCTTACACAGAATTTTAAATAGAATAATGCAGAGGAGTCACATGGACGTCAGTAGATGGTGATGATCAGGTTAATTCACTGTATGCAGGATACAGTGGCAAAGGGCCATAAAACAGATTTTATCCTCATGCAGATTACAATTACACTAGAAAGGAGTGATCATAAAGCATCTTTAGCAAAACTATTATGGGTGGTAAGTGAGAAGGTGAAAGGGAGAGGACGAAAGGGGGGGGGCGGATCTAGAGAGAGAGAGAACAGGTACTCAAAACGATGGTGGCAAATTAGGGAGGTGATTGACTTCTTTCTTTTCCTTTCCCTTTTGAAAGCTTAGAAATAAAGTTGGACATGTTTGTAAGGAAGGACCCAATGGGAAAGATCTAAGTGTGACAGTTTGTGGGTAAGAGACAAAGGAAGGACAGGATGTGTCCTTCCGGAGATGCCTACTATGTAAGACATTGTGCCATTCACTAATGGGCTGGAGAAAAGTCCCAGAATCTGTAAGTACATAAAGTAGATAGGAGCATATTTAGCTGAAAGAAAGAGTGTCTCATATTTGTGTTTTAATCATTCCTATGAAGACTGAAGACATTGGCACATGGGAGAAAATCCCTCCACTCCTCTGAGTTCTTTACTGACTGGAGACAAGAAATATATTCATATCAAGCATGTTAGTAAGAAAAAAGAACACAGTTAATTACTTGCATATGGATAATTCACTCGGCTGTAAATGTTGAAGTAAATGTAACAAAGTGAGGGTTTGTTTCCTAGGAATGACTGAGATGGACCAAGGTGTCTACCCAAGAGTGAGAGTCTCACATCACAAGGAGAGGGTGGCTTTACTTGACAAAAACCCTGATTTTACATGATTATCCTGCCTCCTGTCAGGTTTCTTCCATAAAATAGTTCTTTCTGGAGACATCCCTGAATCTAGGCAATCTGTATTCTTTTAAGATCATGATTTTTTTAGAACTTTATCCATGGACAAAGGTGACATGGATTGGCAAAGCCAGCTCTTGATGTCCTGCCCATCTTGGGAGAATTCAGTCCTACAAAAGGGGAAAATATATATTTTTTTGAAAATTGCATGTTTACTTATCTTTGCATTATCCAGTTTCCATGGTCATGTTTTTGTTTTTCTTAATCTCTCATTTCCTTCAATAGACTTTGGCATTCAAAAATTTAGCAATCATAATAAGTTGCTTTCTGTAGTGCCCAATAATTTCATAAAAATCACCTTATTTGATGAAATCAATGCAAAGTCTTTATTCAAAAGTGAAGTATCATACTAGTGTATAATTGTTGTTATTAATATTATTCTAATTAAGCCCAAATTTCTGACACCTGGTGATTGTGAGTTCTCTCTCCAAGCATGGGTAGCTGAAAATCAACTAATATAAAAACCATTATCATAAGAATATCAACATTCATTGAGTTTGTTTTAAAACATAGACTGCAGCTCAAATAGTCTATCGCCCAGATATCCCTTCTTCAGCATGGTCATCACGATTATGTTATATTGCTTCGCCTGTCTACACAAAATGGCTAAAGAATAAAAGTATAGCTGATCAAATGAGAAGCAAATGTTTTATATAAATTACTGGATTTGGGGACTGTGGTGCCTTATAAATATTTAAAAGATAAATGATTTAGCAATCTGAATATAGATGCATATTAATAATGCTTGAGACCTTCACAAATCAATTAACCTATGGGCATTCAATTTTGAATAAACAGGTTATTTTTTTGTTGGCAATCATGTAAGCATTCTAATTAAAAAAATACTTGCCAACCTTTTTAATTATTCATCCTATGAATAATTATCCTCCTGTGGATAAGGGCTAACATGCCCATTTTATTAGTTAGTAGATTTGGGGGGATGAAAGGTAAAATAATTTATCTGGTGCGATTTCTGTGGCACTAACAAGCCTTTAGAAACCAGAACATTTCCCCTAAAAACTCATAGGTTACTGATTCATATTGAGTAATTCATTCAATTTTATTAATTTTATATTTTGGTAATTAAGAAAAATAATATTTGATGCATACGACTCCTCCCTTTAAATTTCATGTTCAGACTGACAGCATTAAAGATACTGACAACTGCAAATTTTCTAATAACAGTAAACATGAAAAGATTGTCTGTTTTGAAAAGTCTTGCATCATAGCAGGTTACCCCTTGCAGAAACAATAACTAAGCATGTCTTAGCCTGTTTTCTTATAATAAAGGTATCACAATGGCACCCTGACATTTGGGGAAAGTATCTCAAATTATTGACACACAGGACGACATTTCCAGCTTTCTTATCAATGAAATGTGATTTATTCATAAATTAAAATTCGACCTTAGGGGAAAGCTATGGTGCTGCTTGGCTTTAGCCAAGGCTTTTCAGAGAGCCCTCCAAGGTTAAAGCAGAACTAGCTGATGGAGGACCATGGGTGCTGGGGTGGTGGGTTGCAGTGTAGTGGGAACCTAGTTACTAACTCATAGATTGTTGGAAACCAATGTTGCCTCAACAAAACTGTTACGGGGTTAGGAGAAACAGATGACATAAATCAGAGGCTATTTTAATGTTTATGTGAACCTTTAAAAAAAAACTAACTTGCCTAAAACTCAAAGAAGCGCACATTCTTATTCTTGCATGTGTAAATAGCAAAGTAAACCAACATGGCCCTGTGCACATGGCTCTGAGAGGTAAAACAATATCAGAGCTTCTGTGCTTTAGTGACATCATTCTGGTACCTGCTGTTATTAAACTGTCTCAAAGAGACTCAGGAAGAAGGCAGTGCTACACTCACTCTTGCACTGACCTCGACCACATGCATGTAGATTTTGACTTGTCATTGTATTGAATGTATATGTTCATATTTAGTAATACTAAATGTGGAAACAGTTGGTGAACCTATTCCTTGGGGATTATTAATATATCTTCTGTAAACATAATTATTTGATAACTTGAAAAAAACTTCTTTAGCTCAGTTATGTGAAAGTATAGAATGAAGAGTGAATTTAGATTTCAAAGAAGAATAAATGGCTGACTAGTTCACATCCTCAAATTTTAATGATATTTTTCAGTTGTAGGCATTTATGACTGTACCAGAAGGTGATTTTTACCATCTTAGAAGTAAATGGTTTAAGAAAATAAAGTGAAAGGAGAATTTTCATTAAAATATTAGTCAGTTATTTGCTTATAGTCCTTATCTGCCACTACATAATCCTACTACTCAAAACTTAATTCTGTAGCTTTGATGATTATCAGCTTTGATAATTATCCAAGATAAGGGGAATGTCTTTCATATAATTCTGATTTAATTAAAATATTACTGAAATGTCCACAAGGTATTTCCACAGTTAACATGTAAAATGAGAATAGCCTCAAATCAAAAATACTAATTAAAAACTGAATGCGATTCAATAAAAGTCACTGATGGTTAATTAAGGGAAAAATTTTCAGGTGTGAAAGAAAATATACACTACAGACTATCTTTGAGAGAATATGCTATTTGCTTTCTCCCCTGTTACTTACATTTACCAACCAAGCATGTTAACTTCAAAAAAAAAAAAAAGTTTTCCCAAGTAGATACTATTTCCCAAATACTGAGCTAAGTAATTTAGGATTTCTAAAGACAATTTGAAGATAAAATGCTTGCTAGCTTCTTCTCCAATCTACTTAAGGGGAAAAGTGGTAGTTAGCTGCTAGAAAAGGAAAACTATGATTCAAGAAACAGGACTCATCTTTAGCAAAATGTTTGAAGGCTTATCAACGTTTACCAAGTGCTGTGTGAGGTTTCTTTCTCTCACTTATCGTCCCCCCTCTTGTTATTGATTTATTGTTTACTGCTGATATAAGTTGTTTTTTTTTATGTTATAGTGATTTCTTATTCCATTTTTAGTGTAATACTTTCAAATTGTTTAAATATATTCATTGTGTCATCCTTCGTTATTGTATATGGTTCCCTGTGAAACTCCCACCACCAATTCACTGTGCATCACCCCCATAGTCTCCTGTGTTCTTCCCACCCCTGTCCTGATCCTTTTCTCTCCTTGTTCCCTACAGAGTGTCTCTGATCTATAGTTAGTTGCCTGGAGATTTTTGTTTTTACTTTATCGTAGTTATTTTTTTTCTGATTCCTTTTCTGTTTTCGCTACATTCACATTTTACAGTGTTTATCCCTCTTAATATATATATTGTCCTCCTACATCTTTACACTCCTCTCTAACAAGGTAGGGACTTAGAATATTTAGGAAAGTCGCATAAAACGTTTACAAGAAAATATTATAGATTACTATCACTATGAATATAGCTTCAAAAATCAGTTAGAAATTTAAGTCTAACAACATTTATATAGAGATGATACATTAGGACTAAGTGGTATTTATCCTCCAGAAGCAAGGTTGGGTCAATATTCAAAAACCAATGGATGAAACTCACCACACACTTGTTAAAAAAATCAAGTGAATAAATCCAGCATCCATTAGTGACAAAGCACTTCCAACATAATGAATTGGAAGAAAATTATACCACATTGATAATGGATAACTTTATAGCTGATACAGTAAGTAATGGGAAAAGTCAGGATGTTTCCCTTTGATTTGCAAACAAGGTAAGCATAGCTATTTTCATACTTTCGTTTAGTGTTATGCTATAGAGCCTAGCCAATGCAATAAGATAAGAATCAATAGACACATAAAAATTGCAAAAGGAGTAGTAAATCTGTCTGTGTGTATAGCTGATATTGTCCAGCTATCAAATCTTAATCAATCATTTTAAACTCCTCTTATATGTGATTAATGATTCTTTCAAAACAACAGGCTATATGATTTGAGCAAAAATATCAGTGTGCTTGTGCTCACATAAAATAATTTAGAAAGTGGCCCTCCCTGGTGGCGCGGCGGGTTAAAGCACAGCACTGAGAATCTAAAGCTGCTTCCGCATGAGTTCGATTCCCGCCTGTCCCGGAGGTGACCACATGGTGTGGCAGACCTCTCCTGACCCACCCGCTGCTCCCCTCAGCAGTGTACTTCGTCGATCTGCCTGTTCTGTTCCCCTCTCTGTCTCTGGTGAAGCCTCTCACCGCCCCTGAGCCTCTGGCCTGTACCCCAGTTCTGTATGCACAAATAAATAAATCTTTAAAAAAAAAAAATTAGAAAGTAATACTCTTTAAAGAAACACCAATGACTTGAAACATTGCAGTTAAAGATAATAAAAATTATTCTGAGGGGCTTTTCTCTGGGAACCCAGTTCACTCCACATCCCATCAATGTGCATGTTCAATGGTGGGTCTTAGTTATGCCAGCATGTGTGTGTGCCTGAGACCCTGCAATGGAATGGTGTTCCAGTCCAGTTCTGGGTGCCACCTTGTCCTCTCTGCTTCTCTGATGGGCTCCAGCCACTGAACTGGAAAAAGAAAGAATGATTGACTAAAATGATTGCTTCATATAGAAGAGTGTTGAGCTTTTTTTTGGAAGTTTGGTCGTTTGTTAAGGTTTCTGTGACCATAAATATGATGTGGGAATGTTTTTATTAAATGTATTTATCCTCATATCATTGTTCATTTTTGGACAGTATTTGATTTCCCCGAAATGCTTCCACACTGCAGTCCCTGTGTTAAGTCTTCTCCTTCACTCTCCCTTGCTGTCTGTCTCGGGCCCATGCTCAGCCTGCAAGTTTTGTCATTTCCTGACCCTTAATTCAGTTTACCTACATTGCACATAGAAGTGAAATCATCCAATACATATCTTTTTTCCTATGGCTTATTTCACTTAGCATCTTCTAGCTCCATGTTGCTGCAGTGGTATCACTTACCAATGAGTAGTTTCTATTGTGTAGCTATACCAGTGATGTAGAAATGTTAACGTTTATTTATATCAGTCAGCCTATGGGAAATTGTTTTGCTTTTTTCTTGGTTAAAACTTAGAAGACATTTATTTACTTTCCCAGGTCACAGTAACGAAAATGAGTAAAACTCATTTCCCTATAGGTCATTTTGTTTAAAGTGACTATTTCTAAGAATCTATCAACATGTTAAGTAGGACGTACTGTATTTATCATGTTAAGCATGGTTTATTTTACTTCTCTGATGATACTTTTTTAAAAAAATATTTATTTATTTATGCATACAAGAACTGGGGTACAGGCCAGAGGTGGGGGGTATAGAGGATTCACCAGAGACAGAGTGGGGAGCAGACAAATAGACTGAAACACTGCTGAGGGGAACAGTATGGAGACAGGAGAGGTCTGCCACACCATGTGGGTCACCTCCCTGGCAGGTCTGGGATAGAACTTCTGCTGTAGTGACTGGCAATAGCTTGAAAGTCTTTAACTTACCCTGTGCCACCAGGGAGCCCCTAAGCGCATTTTAATTTGAAAGTGTTATTTAATAGGGATTTCTAGGCCTATTTATTTTTATTTATTTATTTTTTTAAAGATTTATTTATTTGTGTATACAGAACGAGGGTGCAGGCCAGAGGCTCAGGGGCAGTGAGAGGCTTCACCAGAGACAAAGTGGGGAACAGAACAGGCAGATCGACGAAGTCCACTGCTGAGGGGAGCAGCAGGCGGGTCAGGAGAGGTCTGCCGCGCCATGTGGTCACCTCCAGGGCAGGCGGGGATCGAACTCATGCGGAAGCGGCTCTAGATTCTCAGTGCTGTGCTTTAACCCGCTGCGCCACCAGGGAGGGCCCCTATTTATTTTCAATTAACCGATTTTGTTTATTCATACCACCTCATACATAACTACTTTAGTTTGCTAATCAAAGATGGACTAATATGAGTAGTTACAAGTAAGGAAAGTTACTATATTTCAGGCATAATCAAAAATGTTATATTTTGGCCCTCCCTGGTGGTGCAGCGGGTTAAACCACAGCACTGAGAAGCTAAAGCCACTTCTGCATGAGTTCGATTCCCGCCTGCCCCGGAGGTGACCACATGGCGTGGCAGACCTCTCCTGGCCAGCCCGCTGCTCCCCTCAGCAGTGAATTTGTCTATCTGCCTGTTCTGCTCCCCAGTCTGTCTCTGGTGAAGCCGCCCTGAGCCTCTGGCCTGTACCCCAGTTCTGTATGCACAAAATAAATAAATCTTTAAAAAAAAAAGTTATATTTTGACATTAGGACTTGAGGAGCATTCACCAAGAAGAAGATTCAAATAAAAATTGTATTTAAATATCTTATTTGATGCTTGGTTTCTGGATTTTCTGCATGGCAATCACTTAAACTTTAATGCCCTTATTTGAATATTTGCAATAAAACATCATTTCAAAGGAGAATGACTTGAGCTCATTTTGCTATAATTAATATAATTTATAATTTAATTTAAATTTACCCTAAGCCATTGATAGTAAGCTGTTTGCATGGAGAAACTTAAAATTCAGCATATTTTTTTCTTTGAGTTTTTTTTTTTTGCATAAATAAGTTTTAACAAATAATGAAGAACTCTAATTCTTTGGCTTTGCAACCTGATATATCACATATTGCTGTTCCCCAAAGAATTTCACTCCTAATTATGTTTAGTTCTAGATAATATTAAAGTACATTGATACTCCCATAATACTCAATAATATATCTGCAAGAAAGTTTCCTGGAAGCAGTTTTGGCTGGTGGGAGGTCACCAGTTTATATTTTGAAAGTAACTGTTCAGGAATTAGCAATAGAAAAAAAAAAAGTCTAGTTTTATTACTACTTATCTCTCTTCCCCATTTGGATAGGTTAAATTATTGGACTCATTTTTTGCAAATTGAATTATTCATCGCATGTATGTCATCCATCTATGTGAGAACAGATAGAAGAAAATAAGAGGAATTATGTATATAGACCCTCCCCAAAAAGTAATTTTTTGTAATTATGTGTGTCGTAGGTACTTAGCTTTCTGGTTGGAAAGAAAAGTCTGAAACTTTGAAAACCCGTGACAGAATGCAGGCTCGGTCTGTACTTTCATGGAAATCATGTTCTGTGTGCTTCTTATTCTGTTCTCTTGTTAAAAAGAGGGCAGTGGGTTGCACACAACTTAATTATAAGTGTCAGTTGAAAGACATACACAGACACCGTCAGTTATTGGTTTCTTATCAAGCCAGAAATGTGGTCTGGCTGTTGTACTTATAATGAAGTTTTAATTAGCTCTCAGAGTGCTGAGAGCTTATTCAAGGCCTCCAAACTGAATGGGACATGCTTAGCTAGAAGGCAAGAATGCACCCCAAACATCTCAAAGTAACTGTCAAAGACATTGTATGTACATTAAGAGATAATAGCTAGGTTTCACATTAGCCTTAGAAGTGAGTGTCAAATGTCCAAGGAAGTTAACTTCAGTGATGGTCTTGAGAACAGTACCTTAAGTGCAGGTATGATGGACAAGCAAATTGTTCGTTGTATCTGTTTATCTGAGGAGCTTTGTCAAGGGGAAAACATTTAAACCTCTTTCAAGTTAGCCTTGTTTCGAATGGAGCATTCCTCTTTCTATTTTCCATGATAACCTATATTTTACTTATAAATATGCCTTGCTTGTCCCCAATATTCAGACCACTGAGCAGCTGTGCCAGACCCCTGGTTCCTGAACCTTCAGTGCTTCACAGATAAGAAGAGCTACGAAAATGCCAGTCGGAGCTCACACCAGTGGTGAATTCACAGCATCTTTCCTTGATATCTTGATGCAGCAGGCGGAGTTACGGCACTGCTTCCCCAGAGGACTGGCAGTCGGTGCAGAGTGCAATACTGTGTGGCTTAAGCCACTATTTCTGGAAGTTACCCTTGGCATCCCTGCCCCAACCCCCTTGCAACACACAGGCACACACAAAAGTAAGCAGAGGGCAGATTTGATGAGGAAAAAAGAGCAGCTACAGTGAGTTGGTGCTGGAAAAATCTGTTCTTTCTGCTGCTGATTTTATTCTTTGTCAAGTCTTTTCTTTTCCCTGACCTGGTCTGGCTCCTCTTTTGTGTACCAGAGGCTGGGCTGAGCGTCCTGTTGCTGCTCTCGCGTGATTGTTGAGGGAGTGCACTAACCAGTCACCTGCTGTGCCTTGGGTGACCTGAGAGTCAGAAGTGGGGTTTTGTTCAATTGGAATGATGGATTCCAGTGAGGGAGCAAAACAATGGGGAAGGGTGTGTGGGGCGGGGAATGTAAATTTAGGACAGCACAGACAGCTAATTCGTGAAGGTACAAGTGGCTTCCTGTTTCTGTGTCACCATGCATGAGGGTGGCACAGAGGCACACCAGCCCGGTTTCAACTCAAGAGGACGGTGGTCGTTAACCTCGGAGGGTCATGTGCTGGTCAAACTACGTGTTTTCCAATTTGGGGGGGGCTAGTGACGTCCACCTCCGACAACTGAAACAACACACAAGTACCAGGAGCATAGCTGCACGTCTGAGGGACACCCAGGCCCCCAACTTTAAGGGGCACCTCTGAAATCGGGGGGCATCTGCTTGCACGGAGGCAAAAGGGGACGCTCTTAGAGCGAAGGGTCTTTAATTGCTGTGCTTAGAGACAAGAAAGGATTTCAAATAACAAATTTCCCTTCAGTCTTCAAAAGTGGCCCATTCTCAAATGTCCAGCGCAACAGGGTCAGCCAGAGCAGGGCGACAGAGACCAGGGAGTTTGCCAG
The DNA here is from genome assembly GCF_000260355.1 of Condylura cristata. Lineage (NCBI taxonomy): Eukaryota > Metazoa > Chordata > Mammalia > Eulipotyphla > Talpidae > Condylura > Condylura cristata. Next base: position 2,435,081 of record NW_004567143.1, read on the forward strand.
AAGTGCAAGGCGCTGTCTTTCTGGAACCCACGGAAAGGGGTTAGGTCTGGGGCAGAAGAGACCCAGAATTCAAAAGGTGCCATCTAATCTAGGGAAGTGAAGAGATGGCTGCCTTTGTCTCTGCCAAGGGGGAGAACAGCCTCCCCACATGCCTCTCCCC
>NW_004567143.1:2437015-2484120 GCF_000260355.1 Condylura cristata
GTAAATAATTCTACAGAGACAAGGTTACTTATTAGGAACTGACCAAGCAGCCTTACTGTTCCCCTGAGCCTGACTAATCTAGACTTCTTCTTGCTGACTCCCCAACCTCCTATTTCTTAGAGTATTGACTTTGGGAAGCTTACAATTGTAAACCCTTGCTCTGTCCTGTTGACATGAAAACTGGCAAGAGGCCCCTCTTTCAACTAAGGACTGTCTTCCTCAAATGGACAGGGACTGAGTCTGAATTGAAAACATTAAGGGCCACATCTTCCCCTTCTGCCAGTTCTGTGTATTTTTGTTAGCTTTGAACCTAAGAGAATGGTTCTTTTGACCTTTGTGGAAAGAAATCACCAGAGAGCACAAGGCGAAGCTGACCTCCACAAGGCTTTAGTCCACCTGTTCGAACAGGACTTGGGTCACTCCTTATCTTACTGGCTTGCTACTTCTGTTACAAGGGTTGTCTCGTTTTCTGTAAGAAAACTTGAATATCAAACAAGAGCTGGTAAAAAACATCGCATTCAAAGAGCGGGGCCTAAAAGTTCATACAGAGAAGGTAAAGAGAAATTCCTTTCAACTGTTGGCCAATATAGAGAATCGTTTTCATGTCAGTGCTCCCATATTCAGGGTCCTTTTCACTACTTCTGTGCAGGAAATGAGAATATTTGAAAACTGTGTTTTATGGTGTCGCCTTCCATGACAGATTCTCAGTCCATTCCCTGGACAAGATGCACCCTGATAATGACGGGGATCATTTCTATTAAACCAAGTTGTGATCCTTTACAGTATACATTTCATTGACTTTTCCTTGTTAGCATATTGTTTTAACATGGAAATAAGTCATGTTTGGACCTATTTGTACATTTCACATTAATCATATATTTAATAAAACACATAGACAAAGATTTAGGAACTTGTATCCTTCCATTTGAAATGTCTCCTGCAGTCACATGCTTTTTAGTGTGGAGGTTAGTTTATCTGTGGTGTTTGCTCACACAGTGACTAGTACTAGCTTAGTTATCACAGCTGCATTATAAATCTTGACATCTATTCATTTAAGCCCCTTACTCTGGCTTGTAGATTGCTTACATTTATTGTTCCAAATTCTCCACTTTTTACCATCTTCCCCCAACAGAGCTGGCCAAGCGCTGACGTTTATAGATTTCATTAACTTGATTCCTTGTCCCCAGCTTCCAGGGATTTGTGCAGCAGGGAACTCTGGGAGGAGATTGGCTGGCGAGAGAAAGCATTCTCTTACGTTTTGTAATGCTAGGTTCCTTTGCTAGTTCTTTAGGGAATTCCCAGTAAGGCTGTATGTTGCATGTTACCTCTTCCTCCTCTCCAAGTATCATTCCTGCTTTTGTCGATAAAATTTATGGCCACCCTGAGCATGTGTTAGGGATACATGACATGAGTACGAGTTAGGAGTCAGTGGTATTTTCCAAGCATATAGCACACTGCCAATTTTCCTTTTAAAACTTCACCATCTGAATAAAATCCGAGCTCTTTTTATCATCCCAAAGTCTTTTGTGGATGGCACCAGTCTCTCCAGCCAACTTTCTTCTTGTGCTTTCCCAAAATCACATGGAGTCTCAGCATATCAGCTTTCTCCAGCCTTTCTCCCACCTCCGACTTTGGCACTAGGTCTTCAGAAGTCAGCTTCAGCCATCAACTCGCTGTTCAAATATTAGCCCTCAAATCAGCTTTGGAAGCTCATTTCAAAATGTCTCTTATTTCCAGAAACTCTAACATCTTAGTCTTTTCAGTACTGCTTTCCACCATTTTTGAGGGTGAATTTGATGTGTTCATTGGCTAACTACCTCCTTTCTCCAGCACACGTTAGCTATGGAGGGGAAGGCCTTTGGCCTTCTCACATTCACCTTGGCAGCCTTGTGGCAAGTGATCGGTATTTGTTGAATAGAATCTGTGACTGTAGTGTAAAATGTTCTGGGACCCCCCTCCTCAGCCCCAGCAGGCATAGAGGAGAACCATCTGCACAGACCTGCAGTCATGGCTTCACCCGGAGCCCATACTGAACTTGCCGAGACACCCAGGTGTCTAGGAGGCCTTTAAAGAAGATTTGAACAATGGGCATCCACCCTTGGCCTCTCCACTTTGGATTCTTTCAAAATCGAAGACAAGATTCAGCTCTAGCTGTTGCCCTGCTCTGCACATCCATAGTATCCACTGTTCCTCTGAGCAAGATAAATTAGGAAAGTCAGCGCTAAGCCTAGACATGAAAAACAAAAGCCCCCACCCTGCAAGAATAATTGTGTTTTTGCATCAATTGCTCACTGTTCATATTGCAGGGTTGGCCCACCCCAAGAAGTCATGTTTTTCTCAATAAGCCCAGAATAGGCTGCTAGTCATGATGGTAAGGAACAGCCCAGGCCCAGTGATCCTCAGAGGTCTAGCACCATCACTTTAGGAATGCAGACTGTTTTGCGTAAATTCAGTGAAGGGGGGCCCTCCCTAGTGGTGCAAGGGGCTAAAGGGCAGCATTATGCAGCCGTTGGCAGCCACACAGCACAAATTTGATCCTCCACTGGGGAGCTGACCCACAGGGCACAGCAGGCCTCTCCTGTCTCCCCGCGCTCCCCTCAGCAGTGGATTTCAGTCAATCGGTCTGTTCTGCTCCCCACTCTGTCTCTAGTGAATCCTCTCACCTCTGTACCTTTGGCCTGTACCCCAGCTCTTGTATGCATGAATAAGTAAATCTTTAAAAAAAAAAAGAAAGAAAGAAAGAAAAGAACAGTGAAGGGTGAAGGTCCAGAAAGGTTTCTGTTCTTGATCACATCCCTCATCCCTTCCTAATCTAAGAAGAGATCAATATAATATGCCCTAGACACCAGCCTCTCTTCTAGTCAAAGAAGCAATCACTCTTTGTTCTTTTTTGACCTAGAGTAGTGTAGTTTCTTCAGTAAATTGTTCTAAGAATCTCACCTTTCTCGTCAGAGTAAGCATGAGCTCACCCCTTCCTGTCTGTCACGTGAAGTTGCCTTTCTCTTTCTTGATGTCTCAGGCCCTAAAATTCAGGATAGTGAATTTATCCTGACCTTCTCTGTTACTTGTTAACATTTACAACTCTGTGACTTCTCCATGTGTAGGGTATTTAATTGATTGTTTTCCTTGCTCACCCATCTGATGCTATTTTGAAGACTTGTCCAGGCCTAAAAGAACCCAGATGAGTACAAATGATTTCTCTTCCAACACTGTTTATATAAACTATTTATAAACAGTTCTCACAAAGTAAAATTGTAAGCCCCTGAGTTAGGTCTTTCACCTGAAACCAGAAAGCCAAAATCAGAAAAACAAGAATATTTTTTCACAAAAGAGATTTTATTTAAGGTGTCTGGAACTCTACGGGATTGACCACCTCACATCTGACTCCAAGAGTGATAGATGTGCTGTGATTATATAAGTGGGGGAATGGAGGGTAAGGGAGAATTGGGGGAACTTTACCTTTCCAAGTCTGAAGAGGCACCAGATAGTCTAGGTGACGTGAATCGTAGTGTCTGACTTCCTTGGCAGGGAGTGTTTCCTCAGTGGTATGTCAGTCGTTTTTGATGTTAGTCAACTTCAAAGGGACAGAGAATTGTCATAGGAGATACAACACAATCAATTTCCAAGTTTCTGAAAATAAAGTTGAAGAAAAATGCACTCGTTGCCAGAGGTTAATCACAAGGAGGCAATGGAGAAGAGAGAACAGAGGGTGATTAGGACTTAATTCCATTTAGTCCCAATTTTTAGTCCAGAGGAATTTTTGTTATAAAATAAAAGGAAGTCAGCTTCAAAGCCTGTCAGACTGCTTCCCTCCCAAGTTAAGTTCTTCATTTTAATTACACAGTAAATGCTTTGTGTATCATTGAGATATTTATTTCAGTCAATGGATGTAATGGCAGGCAAACACATTCAAGGGTTTGATGGGCAGCATCTGCGTCACTGCTCGGTTAACCTGTGAGAGAGATCACTCGTCAGTTGTGGTACGCTTGATTTAATCTAATTCACAACCTTCTCACAAATTAATTCTAGTCACCAGGGCCGAAAGATAGGTGTTGACATTAAAGCTGAGCGTAATTTCATCCTTTCCCAGAGCACTGAAAATGATTCTTGATTTCTAAAAATTAGAATTAAGTATATCAGTTTATATAAAATATTGCCAACGATGATACCTCATACCGGGGAACATTTTTTCAAGTCATTTCACATATTCAGTGAACTAAAAAGAGGAAATGTTCAATCCATTTTCTATTATCATTTTTAATGAATTCTTTGTTACTCTCACTATTGCCAACTTATCACTGGCCACTCAAAAAGCAGACCGAACTTTGTAACTGTTTACACACGGGGAACTTTTTGATTAGCAAGTTGTGCCTCTTCTGGAGGAGAGCAGAGGCTGTGGAAGCCAGGGAGACATGTAAAGGCCTGCAAGTATAAGGAGATTCTCTTCACACTCAAGTGCAATGAGTGGTGCTGGTGATGAGTCACAAGACTATGGATATTTCTGGAATAACTGCTCACTTCTGTACAATCAATTTGAAATGACCGGTAGGTGCCCATTAGACATTGATGTCAGGAGTGTCCTCTGAAGGGACAGCACCCATTCTCATGGTCCCGAAGAACACACAACAGTTGCTTCCAAGGCAGGGCTCAGTCACTGGCCCTGCCTCAGGCCCAACCACAGCATCAAGATTACAACTGTAATAATAAAAGTATGGGCCTTCCCTGGGGGCACAATGGGTTAAAGTGCAGAACTGTGAAGCTGACTGCAGTCTTTTCAGCACGGGTTCAATCCTCAGCCCCGGAGGTGATCCACTGGTGTGACAAACCTCTCCTGTCTCCCGGCTACACCCCTCAGCAGTGTGCTTTGTCAGTCCGCCTGTTCCACTCCCCACTCTGTCGCTGGTGAATCCTCTCAATACCCCTGCACCTCTGGCCTGTACTCCAGTTCTCTATGCATAACTGAATTAATCTTTAACAATAATAAAAATATATGCAATATTTACTTGAGTAGTACAAATGTAATATAGGAATGAGCTCACGTAGTTTTCATAAACACAGTGATGTCAAGACTCTTGCATCTTGCATATGTGAGGACTGAGGCACAGAGAACGTATTTACCTTATCTGAGCAGAAACAGCGACTCAACAGTGGAGCTGGTGTTTGAATATTATGGCAAGATATGGTGCTCTTTATCATTACATTATGAGTCCCTTTATTTTTATCCTAACCAGGAGGCTGAAGAAACATCTTTCTAATATCTTCCTGACAATTAGTTATTTTACATAAAAAGTATTTGTTCTCAAGCAAGAGTTTGATCCCTGGCGAGGAAGGTGATCCACATAGTTCAGCAGCCGTCTCCTGACCCGCCCACTGCTCCCCTCAGCAGTGTGGAGCGGCCTTTTCTGCTCCCTACTCTGTCTCTGGCGAATCCTCTCACCCCCCGCACCTCTGGTCTGTACCCCAGTTCTGGATACATAAATAAATAAATATTTTTTTCTTTATTTCCCTACTTCTACATTAGTAAAAAGAGAAAAAGATATGTGTCATGTTTTTGAAGCCTCAGAACCCAAGCCATTTAGATTTTGGTTTATTGTATTTTATTCTGATGCCAGAAAAGGTTCAAGAGATGAAATATTATCCTCAGATTTACATGGCCTTAATAACTTCAGAAATGTCTTCAGAGAAATGTTTACAGAATTCTAACTTTGTGTTTGCATAATAAACCAGTAGCATCTGAATGATATTCCTAAATCTGTTGAAGCTGTGAAGTGAACAAAATTAATTTTCAAGATATGTTCATGAAGAATTACTTGTATTATTAGCCAAGCAATTATTAGAAATGACTAGATTTAAAAAAAAATCTTATTTTAAAACATCCTTCCAGAATTTTAAGCCAACTTTGTTTTCTTTGAACTGCCATCCAGTGGACCTAATCACATGAAACAATTCTAATTCTATCCTAAACACCCCAGATTTTAAATGTCTGAACCTATAGCTGATGTGCCTGCTATAGGAAAATTTAAAAAAAATAGTTTTTTTACTCCAAAAAACAGTATATGTAAATTTACTTCTCCATATATTATTTTGAAAGTGGCATGTAAAATTAAATATCTAGATTTATAATTTTGAGATTATTTGAATATAATAAATTTCCATCACATGCACTGTTTTATTGAAATGCACATATCATACAATAAAGAAGCTGCTTTTACAAAAATGTTTTAGCTTCCTGTCTGCTTTTCATTGAGGTCTTTACTTTCTTATTTATCTTCTATGTATTTCTTTTGGGTGAAATGGGATTGAGACCTTGGATTGGGATGAAAAGCCAAAATGCTGTTGTAGATTATATTTAGTTTGTCAGCTGATATTCTCCAGTTACCAACTTTGATTTCCATCAGATGAAAATGCCTAGATCATGATAATAGATGCATCCTTGTTCATCCAATATTCTATTGGTCATACAGTTGTGAGAAAGAAAAATCTCACAATAACCAAAACTAAGGAATAACAATCTCCATTTCTAGTAATAAGTACAGAAATGAAGATAATTTAGGATAATATTAAAATAAAAAGAATAAACTTAGAGAAAAACCATCTCTACAGTAGTGAACAAGCAAAAGTGAAAATGTTAAATAGAACTAAAATTTACATTGAGAAAGAAAATTCATGTGGAGAAAAAATATTGTGGAAAAAATGAAATGAGTGATGAAAAGTCCCATTTTGAATTCATCTAATATAGTGATAGCTTTTTAATGAAAGAGATTTCAAATTATATAAAAATCTAAGAAAATAAATGGATACCCAATTACATCACTGGATTTTTAAAAAGGAATAGAAATAGTAATCAAAGATATGCTAGAAATGTGAATCAATTATATTTGGGGTTGGCTTTTTGCCTGTCACTGTGCTATATAGATCACTGGCAAACTTTTCAAATTGTGTGTATGTTAAATGTAAAATGATAGCTTTTGGAAATAGAAAGCTTTAAATTGAAGAGATGATAATAAAGAAATGAAACTTCTACAATGTATTTTGAATCATTTGATCTAAGACTCAAAGGCAGGTGTTTAGTGTACAAATTTTGAAGAAATGAAATAAAGCACAGGCCTCAAAGGAGAATTGATTTTGTTGTTTGCAATTTTTAAAGAAATGGGGACTACATATGTTCTTAAAAAGCAGTCAACTTGAATATCTTAACATCTTCAAAACTCTACTGATTAAAACCTATCAAAGTTGCATCCATATTTAACAAAACAGGAAATACAATGACTAATAAAAACAGATATCTATTAACAGAGCATGAATTGTAAATAATTTATATATAAGTAATTATTTTTTAAATGAAAAAGATTGTAAGACTGTCTTTCTAAATTATATGATGTATGCATAATACATACTACAAACAATAAAAACTATTTAAATGACAAAACAGATATTATGAGAAGACATGACAATATTACAAACACATAATTGGACAAATTTAACCTGAAAACAAAATTAAGTAGAAATTAAGTAGAAAATATCAGATAAGAAACAAGAAATACAAGTCCCAGTTCTCAGGAATTTCTGTCTGTATTATTTGGTGTTTAATTCACAGCAACTAGATAATTATCTGGCACAGAGCAGACATACACAATTGTTTCTTAAATGAATGAGAACTGTTTTAAAAACATAAGAGCAATAATAGTAAATAGAGGATTATTTTATATTGCCAAATCAGCATTTTTAATAATAGGCACAGAGAACTTTCCCTTCTTCCCTGTAGTTTCTCTTCTTGTTAACAGAAAGAAAAAAAAAAAGTTGTCATTTCATATGTATGAAAGCCCCATAAAAAAACAGGACTCAAAGATGGTCCATCCTTATATCCTATCCTGAGCTAAGGAGAAAAGGCTCATATCCCAGGCTGTAGCTTCAAAGTGGAGAAGACAATTCACAGGATGATGATGTTAAGAGCATGTTTGTTAAACAGAGATTTGTCTCTCTGGCTACAGATCTCTTTCTGATACACCCTTTAATCTAACTTATTGTAGGTAGTGAAAGGGAATGTAGAAACTTTTTCTTGAATGTGCTGGGTTAATTAGTTGCCTTCAGATCAAAACAACCCACATGGCAAGAGGCATATTTTGGGGTGACAGATTCTACTCCCTTTACTAGTAATTCCTTTAAGTCACTAACTCTGCTTGCTGATTGCCATATGACATATGCATCCAACATTTAAAATGTGTGCACATCCTATAAACACTGAATAGAAATGTTTAATATTTACTAATACAAAGCAAGGGCATAAACTTGTCATATTATTTAAAATATTATTGTGTCTTCCTATGACACAAAACTCAGATAATATATCTTGATTTTAAGTATTATCAATTATCAACTCAGTCATTATCAACTCATGAAGAAAAATAATAATTTACCGATCAGACATTATATAGTTAACATTTTAGTACCTCAGGATATGAATATAATGAAAATAATAGAAGAAAGTCTGCAGATACTTAGGCTGTCATCACCATCACCCTCAAGAAAACTTTGACATTTGAAAGAATGTCTCTAATCCATTATTAGAAGAATGAAATCTCAAATTTTGAACAATCTTTTGAAAGGTTATATACTTTAATTCTGTCTCTCAAGACTATGGGTAAAGCTTGAGGCCCTATTTGAAATTCTTAGATTTAACTGATTTTGTTGTAAAAATGAATTGAGCATCCACTCAAGGTTTTAAAAAACATAAAAATTTAGGAGAAGAGAATTCAGAAAGGAAAACAATAATTATTAAAAGACAAAACATTTGATTAAAGATGAATGTTTTAGAAACTGCATTTTTCTCACAAATGTAGCTGGTCAAAATATAAGCAACCATAAAATTACTTAATAGTGAAGATAAAATATTTGGCAATATAGTTGATTATTTTAATTGAGATCATTTTCTGAATAACATTAATTTTCATTGACACAATACATAGAATATATAAATAGCCGAACTCTAAAGAGAAACAGTAAAGCATCATGTAAAATGTTTTCCCATAAACTTCAGAGACATTTGATAAACTTTTTTTTTTTAACCACTGAGTATGTTTTATAACTTCTGCCACTATTTCTAAAAAACTGTTTTACTGAGGTTGAATTGCTCAATAGCATAATATTGGGTCAGGTATATAACAGAATGCATCAATATTTGTAACTATTGTGAAATGACTAAGCAGTATGTCTAGTTATTGGAATCATTCGAAGTTGATTATTAGGATTTATTGTCTTGGCAGCTGTCAGCTATGCATGACCTGATTATTGACAACAGTTTCCATATTGTACATTGCATCCTCATGACTTATGTACTTTATTTTGTTTTATAACATTAAAAATAATACCTTATTTAATTTTGCAGAGAAGAACAGGGGTGTAGGTCAGAGGTGAAGAGGGTGAAGAGGATTCACCAGAGACAGTGGGGAGCAGAACAGGTGGATCCACTGAAATCCACTGCTGAGGGGAACAGTGGGGAGACAGGAGAGGTCTGCTGTGCCATGTGGGTCAGCTCCCTGGCTGGGGATCAAATCTAGGCCTCATAATTACAGTGCTGAGTCTTAACCCCTAGGCCACCAGGGAGGCCCATGACTTATTTTATCACTGGGAAATTATAATAAGCTATTTCATATAAATATGGAAAAAAATTACAGATTTTTTCACTCATGGATATATTATTTTATATTTTATAAAGTGTTTATTTTAATGCCATGTATAACACATTATTCTTTCAATATCATTGATTGCACAACATTCCCTATGTAGGTGTTTCCAACAATTATGTGCATAACTTTGCAATTATACTTAATCTTTTAACATAATTTAAATAATCAATTGCATTGTCAAGTTTTTAGTTACTAATAATTTACAGAAAATGAAGTGTTTACATATGAAATTTGTAGTTACTATGTTTTCAAAGGAATGTTTTCTGAAATAGTTTTTCATTCTCAGTTGAATGTTAATTCTCAGAAAAAAAAACATTTCATTCAGAAATGTATAGCAATGAAAAGAAAAATTGGTAAGTATTTTAAAAATATATGTGTCCCTGCCTGTCTGTTTCATGCCTCTCAAATCTATGACCACATGTCCAAAATACACATAATTTTAGTACAAAGCCATCCTGTCAGGTTGTAATAATTATACTAAAGTGTTAAAATCATCAGGAGGGAATAATTCAGAAATAAAGTCTCTACAGAAAAGATCAAAACACGTTTTAGTGTTAAAATGGTTTCCCCAATTTCTTTCAATGTTATTTTATAGATTTATTATTTAGAATATGTTCAAGTGATGCTATCTTAAACAGTAAAGAGAATATATTGCCCTGTTTAGTAGCACTTTCAGCTAGTATAAAGAGTAATTCATCTGTATTTGACATAGCATTTTTTTTTATTTTTAAGATTTATTTATTTGTACATACAGAACTGGGGTACAGGCCGGAGATGCAGGGGCGGTGAGAGGCTTCACCAGAGACAGAGTGGGGAGCAGAACAGGCAGATCGTCGCAGTACACTGCTGAGGGGAGCAGCGGGTGGGTCAGGAGAGGTCTGCCCAACATGTGGGTCACCTCCAGGGCAGGCGGGAATCGAACTCATGCAGAAGTGGCTTTAGCTTCTTAATGCTGTGCTTTAACCCGCTGCACCACCAGGGAGGGCCCGCATTTGTTATTTTAAGGTTTTTTATTTGCAAGTATGACACTGTAGGTCACATCCCAGCTTGATTAATGCAAATACCTCAGAACTTAATTAATCATGTAAATAGGGTATTTTCAATGGCATTTTCATCTGATTCATAATTATGATAGCAGTAACAGAATCATGGTAATATTTATGGTGGTGACTCAATCACTGTTATGTTCAATAACATTCGATCTAAAATGAGGTAATTGGTACTTTATGGAAGTTAAAATTGTATTAGAGAGTTACAAAAGAAAGCGAGAAGCCAGACAGTCCCCTGCTAGCTTTCCCCATGCAGCCCCAAGGAGAACTAATTGAAAGTCTACAGGGCTGAATAGTCCTCTTCCTGGATCATACAGTATCCTAATTTAGGCCGGTTCTCAACTGGTAGGATATTTCTAGCAGATCATTCATTTATAAGATCCAGAGACAGCATATTGTAGAATACACATTTTTGATGATTCGTGGCTATAAAAATTAACCCTTTTAACCACAAAAGTTAGTCGGGTTGTATATTATGGCCCCAATCATTCAGTGATTACTGTGAAATATGGTTTCATGAAAATAATTCATTTGCATGTTACCAAATTGTAATTCTGTGGCTCCACCTGTAAATGTCTAGATAGAATGTGTAAAGTAGCAGGCTGAGTTTAGGTTCCTTAGTCGGTTTTATAAAGCCGCCACCATGTGTTTAGAACGTGGAATCTGAAAGCCTTGTCCACATTCTTCTGGAGAGAAATATCCTCATATTTCCTGAATTTGAAATATTTTTAAATCACAAATTAGTTTGTATTGGTGAATGTGAAAATGATATTTGTAGTATACTGTGTCAAATTTACATTAACCTGGAGGTGTATGTGTCGCCGTAGGTATCATCACGTTGAGGTATTGGTGAAAGCCTCTTCCTGGCTCACAAAGGGCTTTTTCTTCTTATATTTTCCCATGGCAGAGAGAAAGAGAGAGAAAGGGTTTATTCTCTCCCACTTTATATAAGGACACTGATCCCATCACAGGGGCCTAATTACCTCCCAAAGACCTCATCTCCAACATCTCTAAATTTCTTCACATTAGGGTTTTAACATATGGATTATGAGATAAAACATGCTTAGCAATAGCATTCCCTTAGAGGAAGAGAAACCTGTAGCAAATATATAAGAATATGTAAGAAAAAAATATTTGTGTGTGTATATATACACATATATATTTAAGAAATATATATATATATATATATATATATCGAGAGAGACAGATATATAGATATAAATATAGGTATACATATATCTATCTATCTCTCTAACTATCTATCTATATATATATATATATATATATATATGCACACATATTCCTATTCTTTTATGCAATAGTATTTTCTCCTATTTGAGGTGTCACTTACTGTCTTTGTGATGCTCCAGTCTCATTTTAGCAGCATAAGAAATGGGATCATGGCTCTGATCAGTAAAGAACATTTGATGGAAGTTACTGCCACAGGGTTCACATCTTGCAAAATTGATGTATTTACTCTAATTAGTTGAATTTCGAGATGGTACCAATAATTTTTGGTGATAAACTTGAAGCTAAGAGATTTTAAAACTTAGCTTTTCAAGCATATTAATGGATAATATATCTGGGTCAAGGGTAATGAGAGATGGGGGTCAAGTTGATTAAAATTATGAAGAGAGATTCTATATTGCGGTAGAGGAAATAAGGCCATCTTGTAAGAAGAACTTTATAAATGAAGCTAAGAGGTAGTTAAGAGATGAACTAATAGATACCCTGAGTGCTATCATTTTTATCCTAACATCAATTCAGCTGTAGAAATTATTTTCCAATCTATAATTTATATCATGAGTAATTCATTCATTTGCAAAATCCTTTGTTAAAGGATACATCTCTTAGAAAGGTAGTTGACCTGAATTCAACTCTTCTAGGTAGGGAATTTGAAAATTAGATATAGATTATGCTGATAAGGACATGAATAGTGAACATAACAAGACCATTTCAATGTAAAGTAAGCTACCAGCAAGGAATGGATGGTAGGACATGAAAGCAAAGATTCACTAGAATGGCACTTTTTTTTCTTTTTGCACTTACTCATTTAACAGATGATTTTGATTACCTATTATCTGAGACATATTAAGCAATAAACCATACTATAGTGATCCAGAGATACAGGGCAGTGACCAAGACAGAGAAGGATCTTTTCTTTCCTTACATTTAAATGATTAATCTGAACGCAACCATATAATGATATGCTGCTTTAACGATGGATGTTACGTTCTGAGAAATGTCTTGCATGTTATTTCATTGTGGTTCTCGTATCACAAAGTGTGCTTTAGGATGAAATGGCCTAGTTACATTTGTTATTCATATAGTCATTATCAGCATGGTCCATATATAATTTTCAAATCCACTACCTAGAAAAGTCAAATTCATGTCAGCTGCTTTCTAAGGATTTACAGGAGCCTAGATGGGTTCACCTGCTCCCCACTAAAGCTAAGATGGGCACTACCATGGTGGAGGAGGTCAGTGATCAGGGTAGACGAGAATGCCAGTGTGTGGTGTTTGACAATCATGATAAAATTAGATTATTATATGAAGAAGAAAAAAATGCAGAGTGATAAGATTAAGTGCAACAAGAACCTGGTAAATGGGAGGGCCAGGTAAATGCACCTGGAGAAGATGAGATTTCCTTTGTGCCCCCAAAAGGTTAAAGGAGTCTCACTTGCAAATAGTCAAAGGAAGGAATTGCAGGCAGGTGGCAGAGGTAATCCCCAGAGGTAAGAAAGACTTTGGGATTCAGCAGAATGTTGGAGGTGACAGAGTGAGATTTGAATTGGTGTGTAATGGCAAGATCAGAAAAGGATTTATGAAGCCATAAATAAACATTTGGTAATTTATGATAAAGGAGAAAAACACTGGAGAATAGGAAATATGGGAGTGTCATCAGGCATCTGGCTGCTGTGTTGAGAATGAGTCAGAAACGGGGGCCAGATGAAGCAGAAAAACCTGCTAAAAAGCCATCCATTCAGAGAGTTACATTCATTGAGCATCTACTGTGTGCACAGGGCTGTATAAATATTGGATACATCGTCATAACTGCTGTAGATTTGTGAAGGTCAATCACAGCAGTGACTGTAGAACATATTATAGAGATCATTTCCTCTGTCCTATGTGCTGCTGGAACGGAAAGTATCTGCAGTACTTTGGCCACGAAAATGGAAGGGAGAGGGAGACTGATGGAAGAATGAAAATGCTAAATATGGCCTGGGAAATGCTGTCCTATTTCGTCATTTTACAGAACTTCTGTAAGGCTCATGGTGAGTTCAGTGAGACCATCTAATCCCTAAGTATTTATTATATACTGGCTGTTAGCAAGACACTGTCTACTTCCGGGGAATAACCCTGCTAGAGATGGGATGGGTAAAGTTTATGGTGGTAGTAAATGCAGACACTGGCCTGGGCATGGGGGGGTAGGGGAAGGGCCACAGAGGACTCCCAGGAGAAAGGGATGTCTGTGTGGAGACAAAATGGTGAGCAGAACTCCTCAAGCAAAAGGAAGGATAGAGAATCAGAGACCCAAGTGGGTCTAGTTTCCGCGGGTACTAATTTTATTTAAAAAACTCGTAGGCCAAATTTTAGCTTATTTTCCTGATTAATAAAATATTCTACAGCTTCTTGAGGGCCTCCCTTGGGTCTAGGGGTTAAGTCTCAGCTCTATCACCTCTCTGTCCTGAGTTCAATCCCTGGCTGGGAAGTGACCCCCAGGGCACAGCAGCCCTCTCCTGTCTCCCTGCTGCTCCCCTCAGCAGTGTGTTTTAGCAGGTCCACCGGTTCTGTTCACCATTCTGTCTCTGGTGGATCCTCTCACATCCTGCACCTCTGGCCTGTATCCCAGTTCTTCTATATGAAAATAAATACAAATTTTAAAATATGTATATTTTTAAGATGTGTATTTTACAGCTTTCAGTGTTAAACATGTCCTTCAAAAGAGAACCTTTATAAGCTTACTTAAGTACAGAGAGTCTTTCTGCTCCACTGCTTGGTGAGACTTTTTTACACATCCATCATCACGCCCTCAGCCTCCACAACAACGTTCAAAAGGAAAAAAGTGCAAAAATGTTCAGTTTGTTTTGTTAATGACCCTATACTTAGTGTACTAAGGTGCTGAGTGGTTCTGAAGTTATTAGGGAGAGTAATATTTCCCAGGGAAACAGAAATAAGGTAAATAAAATGGAATTTGATTTTCATTTCTAATTGCAGTAGTATTACCCTTAACATATGTGGCAGTATCATTAATCCTTTTATTAAATGGAAGTTTCTTTTAAAAACAAACAAACAAAAAAAAAACATAAGAATAAACCTTATATGCAGGTTCTTTATTTAATGAAAAGAAGCCTAAGGGGACGACAGCCTGAGATGATTCTGCAGGGACAGGCTCTCTGGTGTTCCATGGAGCCAGAATTCACGTCCAGCTTTCCAGATGTGATGGAAATACACATCTGTGGCCACTGCCTGCCTCTGGCTGCTTACACCAACTCTTCCCTCATAAAGCAGGAACACTAGATGATACTCGTGCTAATACAAATGAATAACTTTAATTACTGCGGATTTTAATTTTCCATAGAAGGTTGCAGCAATTATGCTTACAGCTTGAGTACTTCCTTTGGTAAAGAATGCAATATAGTGGAGCACTGATTTAAAAAAAAAAAAAAAAGAGCCAATGAGAAGATGTAAGTGATAATTTTTGTAAATTTTGTAAAGATTTATTTATTATTTATGCATACAGAAGTGAGATACATGTCAGATGTGCAGGGGCAGTGAGAGGAGTCACCAGAGACAGAGTGGGGGGCAGAACTAGGTGGACTGACTGAGGTCCACTGCTGAGGGGAGCAGTGGGAGGGGCAGGCGAGGTCTGCTGCGCCCTGTGGTTCACCTCCGGGGCTGGGAATTGAACTCGCACGCAAGCAGCTGCTGCTGGCTTGCAGCGCTGTGTTGGTTTTTTTTTGTTTGTTTGTTTGTTTGTTTTTAACATTTATTTATTTATTCATACAGAGCTGGGGTACAGGCCAGAGATGTGGAGGGTGAGAGGCTTCACCAGAGACAGAGTGGGGAGCAGAACAGGCAGATCTACGAAGTACACTGCTGAGGGGAGCAGCGGGCGGTCAGGAGAGGTCTGCCGCGCCATGGGGTCTCCTCTGGGGCAGGCGGGGATCGAACTCATGCGGAAGTGGCTTTAGCTTCTTAATGCTGTGCTTTAACCAGTTGCGCCACCAGGGAGGGCCACAGCAGCACCGTGTTTTAACCAGTTGCTCCACAAGGGAGGGCCCAAATTTTGTCATTTTTAAGTGACTGTATTCTCCAAGACTGCTCTGGTAGTGTTTTGACAACGGACCTACTACTGAAAGAATGTTTTCAGCATTAATTGTAAGTTCAGAATTTGAGGACTGCCGTGCTGATTCTGTCCAGGACTGAACAGGCAAGTCCGGCAGGCTCTTTCCCCTGTGTGTACCTGCGAGTAGGTGGGTGTTTCCAATTCGTATTCCCGAGATTTCAAAGTAGGCACATTCATGTATGATTACTCTATTTCTGTTGTTGTTTTTAAACAATGTTATTGAACATAATATATCCTTTTGTTAATAATAATCAAGTGTCTTTGATTTTTGTGTTGGCGAGAATCAGTTTAGTGTTGTCTGAGCCAGTGAACTCCCATGTAAACGTCCTTAATACAATCACTTTTCATTTCTTTCTATCCAGAATATATTACTAAAAAATGCATTTTGCTGTACTTTCTATCATCTGTGGGCTAGTTTTCATTTTATGTAATTTTCTTATCAAAATTTTTGAAATAGAATATGTTTTAAGTTTTCCTTTTGAGTTGTCATGTAATTGAACAGCTCAAGGAACTTCCCCGAAGACCTTTGTCCCTTCTGTCACTTGCCTGCCAGTGATTCCATCCTCATAAAAATGGGCCCCATATTAAATTTTAATTAGTTACTTTTTCGAAGATTTAAGAGTTTTTATTATTATCAAAGCAACTCATAGATACGCTTAAATCTTCCTTCCCTTGGGAGTACTGATTCTGTCAGATGTGTGTGTATATATTTCTTGATACAGGAAAACCCAAGAAAAGTGGTAACAGAGTAATAGAATTTAGAGGAAATGATAAATATAATTATAAACTCTTCGTAGCAGTTCCCCTCACCCTCAGGGGATATATTCCAAGACACAGTGACACCTCAAACCACTGATAGGGCCAAAAGCATATACTTACTCTATTTTTTCTTCTATTCACACATAAGTGACATAAGGATTAATTTATGAATAAAGCACAGTAAGCAATTAATAACAATAATTATTAATAAAAATATAACAAAATGATCTCATAAAAGCCATGCAAACATCGTCTCCCTCAAAATTATCTCCATCAGATGTAATATTTTTCAACCATGGTTGACTGCTTGTAACTGAAACCATGTAAAGCAAAATGGTAGATAAGAGGATGACTTTACATGCTCTGGGGTGAAGGTGTTTCACTCTCAGTCTCACGTTAACTGCAAACAGTGAGCGGAGGGTCATGTGTTCCCACATCCTAGGCAATGTTGGAGGGAGGCTGAACTTTCTCTACAAAGCAGGCGTGAACAGGGCCCTCTCCCTGGTGGCTCAAAGGGTTAAGTGCAGCACTATGAAGCCATCTGCAGTCCCTTCAGCGCAAGTTCGATCCCCGTCCAGGTAGCTGACCCACAGGGCACAGCAGCCCGCTCCTGTCTCCCCGCTGCTCCCCTCAGCAGTGTACTTCGTCGGTCTGCCTGTTCGGCTGTCTGCTCTGTCTCTGGTGAATCCTCTCACCTCCCCTACAAACTCTGGCCTGTGCCCCAGTTCTGTAAGTAAGTAAGTAAATAAATAAATAAATAAATAAATACTTGCCCACAAGTAAATAAATCTTAAAGAAAAACAAAAAACCATGAACAACTGATTTCATTCTGAATAGCCTCTGCCATTACACAAAGCCTAAACTCCCATGACCAATTTTCTAACTTCATCCCAACCCTGGAGTCTTCATTCTATCTCTAATTGTGTGTTTATGTTCCTTTTTTAAAGCCAAAGACTTTGCTCTCCATCACATCTTTGACTTCTATGGACAACAGAGTCTGGGGAAGTCTTTTTGAAGCTCTTTTCTGTTCGATTATCATAGCAATTACCAGCCATGGCTGCCTTGATTGTATTTTCTTCATCACTCCCGCAGCCTTCTTGAATCTGGTTTATGATTTTAACGGGAACGTTTTCTCTTCTTTTGGTTCTCCCTTTAGATCTGAGTCTTACTGTTGAAATTGGCAAGTCACCAGGAAACGTTTCCTTTCGGCTCATTAGGAGTTCCCAGGTGACCTTGCCCAGCACCCAGCACTGAGTTTATTCACAGCAGAAAAAACCAAATCATATTAAGAGCTGCCAGCCAGCTCTCCGCCAGATATCTATACCCCTCAGCATCCTTTATCTTGTAAACTCCCAACTCTGATTGGAAGCAAGGATGCGAATGCCAGCTGGGCCCTAAGACTCTTCACACCCAAAAGCATATAAGAACAACCTGGTCTCAGTTGTCTTCCCCCAGCTCTCATTCAGCAGATGGCATAGCTCTCTAAAGTATTTTATTTGGTATATTAATTTATTTAGATTTTAGTTTCAGGCCCTCCTTGGTGGAACAACAGGTTAAAATGCAGCACTAGTAAGCTATCAGCAGACACTGTGGCACGAGTTCAATCCCCAGCCAGGGAGTTGACCCACATGGCGCAGCAGACCTCTGATTCCAGCCCACTGCTCTCCTCAGCAGTGTATTTCAGTCAGTCCACCTGCTCTGTTTCCCCCCACTCTGTCTCTGGTGAATCTTCTCACCCACCTGCACCTCTGGCCTATACCCTGGTTCTTGTATGAATAAATAAATATTTTTCAATAAATAAATAAATTTCAGCTTCTTGAAATTTAATGAGTTAAGTCTGGATTCATTGTCTTGGCATGTTACATATGACGGAGAGTGTCCAAATCTCCAAAGACAGACTAAGGTAGAAAAAAAATACAGAATCCAGGCCACGTGCCCACTTCTATCACGAGTCTGTCTTTTTGACAAGTGAATGACTCCAAATATTTTTTTCCTGTCAATTATGTTGTGTATCTCACCCACAGATACCACTTTTTGCAATTTTTTCAAGCAAACCTCATTTATTAACTTACAGTTAATATCCATTTTTGCTAGTCAAGCCTGTATAAATTCCAATCAGAATTTTTGATAAACATGACTCAATTAAAGTCATCAAAAAGAAGTTAAATAGACATTTCTCCAAAAAAAGAGTTGCAAATAGCCAACAGGCACAGGACAATGTGTTCAGCGTCACTTATCACCAGGGAAATAAATACAAGGCAAACCCATGGTGAGATTCTACCTTAACTCTGGGAAAAGGGTTTGCATCAAAAATCCTGGAAACAACCAATGTTGCTGGAAATGGGAAGATAGAGGAACCCTCATACAGAGGAACCCTCATACTCCTGCTGGAAATGCAATTTGGTGCAGCCTCTATGGAAAACTGTATAGAGTCCTCAAAAAAATAGAAACGAAAATAGTGTAGGATTTAGTAATCTCATTGCCAGGTATTTACCCTCCAAAAACAGTAGCACTGATGTGAAAATATGTCTCCTGGCCTGAGTTCACAGCAGCATCATTCACAATGGCCATGTCATGGAACCAAACTGAACACACAATGGCTGATGACTGGATAAAGGAATTGTGGGTCAATAGAATACTACTCAGCTCTGAAGAAAGACAGAACTGGTTCCTGGGACAAAATAGGTGAATCTTGAGATGATACTGCTATTTGAAATAATCAGTAAGTGATAAAGTCATTGGATGGTTACACTCATTTGCAGAATATCAATAACCGATAATAGCAATGTCAATAACTAAAGAAAACCAACTGACAAGACAAGAATAATTCTTAGACTGTGGAAAATATGCTGGTTACCAGAGGGGGATGAAGGAAGAGAGGAGGGAAAGAAGATGATGGGGTCGTGGCACTGGAGAGTTGAGGGATGAATGAGAGATGTACACATATAGTGTACCCCCAAAAGAATATAGTCATATTGATGAGTAGCAAATCAATCACATTTGAGAGGAAAATTAAAGACAATCAAAAACATGAATGTTAATACCATGTTAGTCTTATATCAATGGAATTAAATTTTTCTCGAAGTTTTTGAACAGTTTGGAAATGGCAGTGGCGTTGTCTCTAACCTAAGAGATGTTACTCCCCGCGGCGGTCCCTCATGGCACATGGTCTGTCACACCCATCATCCATTAGTCCCGTAATTATAAGACAGGTTTATATGGTTCAAACCAGTACTTTATCTGAAAATGTGTAGCATCTTAGTTGAAGGGGAAAAATCCAAATTTCTCAGAAGATAAAGTTCACAAAAATTGTCAGCTTCAGTGTAACATCATCTATATATAGTTTTAGCAAGTCCAGGTATCAGAATGAATTGTAATGGTTTTTATTCTTATTTTTCTGGTGATTTTTAAAAATATTTATTTATGCAGACAAGAACTGGGGTAAAGGCCAGAGGTGCAGAGCAGGTTAAAACACAGCCACAGAATCATGAGTTCAATCTGGCCAGGTTGCTGACCCAAAGGGCAGAGCAAACCTCTCTTGTCTCCCCACCACTCCCCTCAGCAGTGTGTTTCAGTGGATCCAACTGTTCTGCTCCCCACTCTGTCTCTGGTGAATCCTCTCATTCCCCTCTTCACCCCCCCCCACACACACCCTGGCCTATTCCCCAGTTCTTCTATGCATAAATAAATACATCTTCTGGCACTCCCTGGTGGTGCCGAGGATTGGAGCCAGCACTGCAGGTGAGCCACACCTCCTTCAGTGCGAGTTCGATCCCTGGCCTTGGAGACGACCACAAGTCTCAGAAGACCTCTTCTGTCCCTCCTGCTGCTCCCCTCAGCAGTGTACTTCATCAGTCGGCCTGTTCTGCTCCCCACTCTGTCTCTGGTGAATCCTCTCATTGCTCCTGCACGTCTGGCCTGTACCCCAGTTCTGTATGCACAAATAAATAAATAAATCTTTAAAATAGATAAATAAATAAATAAATAAATAAATCTTTAAAATAGATAGATAAATAAGTAAATCTTCTAAAAAATGATTTTTTACATAGCAGGGATTTTGTGGCTTCCCATGTAAGGGTTCACTTAAACGCATTTGTTTCAGAGTTTCTGGGTTATATGATCTAGTTCAGTGCTGGGAGAAAGGGGTGACATTTCATTCCGTTTGTTGGCTTCTTAAGAGTGAGGCATGGTAAACTCTCTCCTTTGTTAATTGATAACATGGCCAAGATATCCTAATATCTCCTTTTCATCTCATTTAATTTTGGATTTTGTAGATTTGACTGATAAACGTTTATCTCTTCCAAAGAAAATTTGCAATGCTGAAGAAAGGGAAGCCGAAAGAGCTGTGTGGTGATTTATATGTGTATACATACACATTTTTGAGTAGGGAAACAAATTTGCTCTCCTCAGAGGCACGGACAGGTTAAGAAAACGACTTTTCTCTGTGACAGAAGAGGTGGATACCACTTTTCTTCATCTGGGAAGAAGTCTAGAGAGCCCAGGGTTGGAGGACTGGAGAGGCACCCCTCCCCACACCCACCCTGCCCCGAAGAGGGAGCCCCCTGGAGAGAGACACTGCTGTCTCTTTGGCATAGTTAAGAAACCCAAATATCACTCCTGCCCACTACATTGCTACTTTCAGGGATTATTTGTGCATCTGTGCCTTGGGAGATCACCACCCAATTCCCCTCAGCTAACAAGTGGCTGATTTCAGCAGCCCTAAGTCAAGGTGGCCAAGGTGACCTTTCCATTCTGTGGGAGACAGGTGCTAACAAGCTACATGAACATTTCAAAGGAGTTAATATTTTGAACGTCCTTGAAAACTGTGCTCTTTACATTTTATATATGATTCATCAATGCAGCAGTTAATAAATCTGCTAAATATTCATTTTAAAAGATTTATTTGTTTATGCATACAAAAACTGAGGTGCAGGCCAGAGGTGCAGGGAAAGTAAAATGATTCCCCAGAGAGAGAGTAGGGAGCAGAATAGGCAGATCTGCTGAAATACACTGCTGAGGGGAGTCTTGGGGAGAGAGGAGAGGTCTGCTGGAGCCCTGGCTGAGAATTGAACTCTGTGCTGCAGTGGCTGTGGAGAGCTTCAGAGTGCTTCAGAGTGCTGCACGATCCACTTGTATTGACCCCCAAAGGTGTGTGAGCTGTTATCATTCACTGATAAACCACTGGTGACTTCACAACCCACACCACAGGAACTTATGGATCGTTTCTTCCAGACACTTGTACAGTTCACCTGAAAAGGGCATTGAATAAATCATAGTTTTTCCTGTCTCCTAAGTTTCCAGTGACACATTAATAATGCCTGTGGGATATTTCGGTGCTTGGAGCCACTAACTGTTCCTTAACCCAGGTCAGTCTACAAAACCAGGGCCAAAGTGCTGTATATGAGAATACCTACAAAAATCTGTCTCTGTTATACTTCCAGATTAATCCTCTGCTCCTAATCCGTCTTTCACTCTCCGCTTTAGCAGTTTTTCACTTTCTGCTTGGAATTTTTGTTATTCTATTAACCAGTTGTTTTCGCAAGCCTCAGTGTTTAGCCCATACAGGTTCTTGAGCCCGGGCACTCCTACCCCTGTTGATCAGCGTGAAAATAATTCAATTTAAAGTGACGACGTCGAAGGGTTCTTGCACCTGCACTTCCCTTCTGCAGAGTTAATTTTGCCTGTCACTCGGCTTTTATTGGTTTCTGTGCACATACCGCCATAAAAATAGATGGTAAATGTTCTTTGCTATTTCAATTACTTGTCTGATGCTTTGAAGAAGACAGTTATTTTCATTTAGGTTATCTGTACCTTCCCATCAGCTACCACATAATTGGTGCTCAATAAACTGATTTGTATTTGCTGATGTCTGACCTTGACTTCAGAATGTTTAATAATTGAGTATTTGAGAATTCTAAAGAAATCTTTGAAAAAACACTACAGAAATTGACAGACCCAGTGTTTTCTTTTTAAGGTTATTTTATTTATGCATTGAAAAAATTGGGGTGGAGGTCAGAGGTGTGGGGGTGAGAATATTCACTAGAGACAGTCAACAGCCCCACCAACCTACAGAATCCATTGACTACAGTGGAATCTTCGAGATAGTCTGGTTATTTCGAGTCTGTAAGAGAAAAAGTTGTGTGTGTCTAATGTGTTTTAAAGGAGTTTATACATTTCCCTGGAGATTAGAAGAAGGAAACATTTTGAGGGCTCCTCAATTTTACACATAATTTTATACATGGGAGAGGCATGTGTGTTATTATGTGTTAGGCATGCATGTTTATATGATCTCATCTGTCTAATGGATCAGGGTGTAGATAGATGCCCAGGAATACAATTTGATGACTTGGTTGCAAATGGTTTGCAACATTTGTGTTTCATTACCATTCCAGAAATGAGTCTGAACTACTCTTAAGTAATGATTCTTAACATTAATCATGTAGTAAGACACAAAAGTCCTACTACTCTTTTTGAAGTCATTTAAAAATTGAGATGCAAATTGAACTACAAACTGCACATAACTTATTGCTGATTCAGACATAATCTTATGCTTTATTTTAGTGTAAATACACACGATTTTCCGAAGGCTTAGATTTCTGAAATAAGCATAAAAGACTATTCACTGTGACTGAATTTAGCTAGAAAGGTATCATTATAAAAATAGTTTTATGATTTTTTTCGTTGACATAAGTATAAAATACAAAGTAACAATAAAAATACAAAGAATTAACTTGGGAGTAGGATAGAAGAAATGTGTATATTAAATACAATTCTCAAGATAACTTTCTGAGTATTGCTTTTTTAAAAATAATTATTTATTTATGCATACAGATCTGGGGTACAGGCCAGAGGTGCAGGGATGGTGAGAGGATTTACCAGTGACAGAGTGGGGAGCAGAACAGGCCGACTGATGAAGAACACTGCTGAGGGGAGCAGCAGGCAGGTCAGGAGAGGTCTGCCACGCCATGTGGTCACCTCCGGGGCAGGCGGGGGTCGAACTCATGCAGAAGTGGCTTTAGCTTCTCAGTGCTGTGCTTTAACCTGCTGCGCCACCAGAGAGGGCCCGCCTTTTTTTTTTTTTTTAAATGAATACTTTATTATATAGGCCAGCTAATTAACTCATTGATTCGATTTCTATCCTATCCCCTGAGTCCTTGCTGAAAGTTTCCAGCACTTTCTTTTAAACCAGTTCAGCTACTGATAATTTTAAAATAAACTCTTACCACCTAAAGAAGTAAAACCTATGACGCGTGTGTGCACGTGTATTTTTAAGTGATGTGGTTGGTTGTGTAAATGCTACCCTATTGTAGTTATAAACTGCATATGAAAAGTGAATAGCAGAGATGGGAACAGGTGTGACTTCTTCCCCTTCGTGGTGGCTGTTCTGAGCGGTGACCTCCAATGACCCACACCCCCCAGTATACCTGGTTCTGCCGGGGTCTCCTTTTATGGTTCATTTGTGTCTTGCTTGAGCCAACAGAAGGCCATCCCAGCAGAAGTGACATTCACCCTTTGCTAGCAAACCAGGATAGATGGGCTTCCTTAGCACTGTAGGGCTGTTCTGAGGAGTGTTCACAAAAGTAGACGCAGCAGTGAAACTTTAAAAATAACCCCCGACCCTCCCTGATGGCGCAGTGGGTTAAAGCACAGCACTGAGAATCTAAAGCCGCTTCCGCATGAGTTCAATCCCCGCCTGCCCCGGAGGTGACCACAGGGCGCGGCAGACCTCTCCTGGCCCCCCCGCCGCTCCCCTCAGCAGTGGACTTCGTCGATCTGCCTGTCCTGCTCCCCGCTCTGCCTCTGGTGAAGCCTCTCACCGCCCCTGAGCCTCTGGCCTGTACCCCAGTTCTGTATGCACAAATAAATAAATCTTTAAAAAAAAATAAAAAATAACCCCCTTAGACTACGGTGATGCACGCAGGTGAACTGATGATGGGAAGTCCACAGGGATTATAACTGAGATGGGAAAAGGCAAAAATTATATGAAAATAAACTATTATAATAAAAAAATTAAAAAATAACCTTTTGCTAGGACAAAAACAAGAACAGAAAAAAAACAAAACAACCCTTATTATACTATAGAGTTTGATCGATACATTATTTTTTCACTTCCTGCCACTAACCTTATCTCCACCACAACCACTTCCCCATCATATGCATCTCCCATCTATCTAACTCCCCACCTCACACATAAACACCAATCTCCCCATCATCTGATTAGTGGCTCCCCTGTACACACGCATACACACACCTGTTTAACACACCCAGCGTACACACACATACCCCACTCACCTGGTAATGCCCACTCTCAATCTATCTGGTAGCTTCCTCTCCTGCATGCCGCGCACACACCCCTCCCTGTCCTCCTGGTTAACTTTCTCGGGCCCGGAAGCCCTGCCGCACCCCCATCAGCTTTCCCTGAACTTCTCTCAGAGCTCAGCAAGTCGCCCCAACACGATTTCATTCCACTCCGATGCTCCGTTGGCTCTAACACTTCACAGAGACTCCCAGGGAACTTAGGCTTCTGACTCAGTGCATAGCTTCGTTTCTGTCAATATAGACACATGATACATACCAGTTCATTATTCAATGAACAAAGAAACTCCTGTCCTCTACATAAGTGTTTTATTTCATATTCTAAAACCACCTTTCAGAAAATATAGAACCTAATAAATGCTCCTCTGATTAAAATAGTAACAATAATAATAGTAATAAAGTTGTGGGGGTTTTTTGTTTTGTTTTCTTTTATTTATTTATTTCTGGCCTCATACTGCCAACACTTTGGAGAATAAAAAATTATTTTTGATGCTCTTAAACTGAAGCTAAAAGACAGAAAAATCACTTTAATGCAAACAGCATCTACTTACCAAAATATAAAGAGAGCAATAATACTGAAAAGATAATTCTCTATTGTGCTTAATTCACCCAAGCCTAGACAATTACTGCTGATCAAAAGCCATATGCCTGATAAAGCTTTATATTTCCATAGAAAACAGAACAGAAACTCTTCCCAGATGTTTACTAAGAATAAAACATTTCATTTCTCTATGCTGTTCCAGTCTAATCTTACAGAAAAATAAATAAACAAAACACCAAAAGTGATTAAAGATAGTTTTCTATGTAATTTCTCAGATTTTATGAATGTATGGATGAGTGTCCAGGGAGAAAATTGAACACCACTGCAGTTTATCAATAATGCAAATCATTGAACATGCAACGTATGTCTTTGAAAATGAAATCAGACTTAAAATTGAAAAATAAAAGGCCAAAGAAATAAAACAAAGCACATTCTAAAATTATATCTCTGCTCTAAATCCTTTATGGAATTCTCAGTAGGAAATATTTAATGTTAAATATTCAATGGGCATATATATCACAATCCAAAGTGAAAGGTCAGGACTTACTTGGATGTTGAAAACGTAAAGATGGTGTCATTTATATTAGATGCTTGAAAAGTTTTCAGGGTTCTAAAAACAAAGTTTGTATAAACATTTTGCTATTTTACTTACCCCCAGTCCTGCTTTTAATCACCTGAACTCTGAGTGAATATATTGGGTGCTCTTTGAGCCTTTTACAACTTTTCTTGCATACATATTTCATGATTCACTTTTTCTTCCTTTTCCTTCAATCCTTCTGCAACACTGTATCATTTGACTAAATTAAGAAGATGTAAATTGGTGGTGCAGTGGCTTGAAGTGCAGCACTGCAAGCTCACCACAACCACCTCAGTGAGAGTTCAATCCCCGGTGAGGTGGCCCACAGGGCACAGCAGACCCCTCCAGTCTCACCCGCAGGTCCTGTCAGCAGTGGACCTCGTCATATGCCCATTCTGCTCCCCACTCTGTCTCTGGTGAAGCCTCTCAAGCCACCCCACCATGCCCCCTGCCTCCATCCCAGCTCCATATGTTATTTTCTCCCATAAATTGAATCTTCTTACTTAATTATTGCCTGAGCATTTTGCTTTTCTTTTTCTTTTTCTTTTCTTTTCTTTTTTTTTTTTTAAGATTTATTTATTTACACATACAGAACTGGGGTACAGGTCAGAGGTGCTGGAGGCGAGAGGATTCACCAGAGACAGAGTGGGGAGCAGAACAGGCAGATCGACAAAGTACACTGCTGAGGGGAGCAGCGGGTGGGTCAGGAGAGGTCTGCCACGCCATGAGGGTCACCTCCGGGGCGGGGGATCGAACTCGGACTGAGGCAGCCTGAGGCGGCTGAGGCCAGCTTGCAGTGCTGCATCCTAACCAATTGGGTGACCAGGGAGGCCTTTGTTTGTTTGTTTGTTTACTATTTATGCCAAGGCACACCCCATGCTAGCTGCCATTACTAAAACTCATGCATGTATCAACACACGATTTTATAGAACCTTTGCTTGTGTGTTAAATATTTTCCAGGAGTCAGAAATACCTATTTTACGCAGTAAAGCGAGGATTACGAATCCTATTAATGCAGACATGTTTTAAAAACAAATAAAAGTTGTATTCACTTAAAAACACATCTACTAACACCTACTGAACTGGGGGTCACAGCATCAAACCACAAACAAGCAAAGAAACAAGGCCGCTTTCATGGAGTTCACTGGGACAAGCAAGAAGAAAAGGAAAATACAAATTTGTTAACATATTGGCTCTTTTACTATCAGAGTTCCTTTCTTCCTTTCATTAAGTATGCAACCATACTTGGCATCTGGAAGGGCCAAGACCCTGCCTACTACCGGGATGTGGAGGACACCACGCAGGGAGCTGGGTGTGGGAGAAGGAGAGAAGCTGGCAGAGGGCTGGATTAGGCAGCTCTGCCATGTTTATCTTCTCAAGGGAAAGGTGCGTAGTTACCTTGTGCTAGGTAAGCGGGTCAAAGTGACGAAAGTAAAAGACCTGCAGTTTGGAGGCACTTGGGAGTAAACGAAGGAACTTAAAGCAGAGTTCCTGTGAACTGCTTTCCTACTCTGCAAATGGAAATGTCAGTAGTGTTGAGATTGTAGAAGAGTAGTCCCCAGGGAGAGGGGAGGTTCCAGTTTCCTGCTCCACCCAAACTGAGGTGGAGCTGAACAGGAAGGGGAAGAAGGGAAGGCTGAAGAAGAAAGAAGCAGGATGGAGAGCCAACAGGAGGTTTGGAGGAGGCACACGGAGCAGAAACACAGGTGAAGAAGCTGCACTGGCTTCTCGGTGCACGCCTGATTGAAAGAGACATGGGAGAGAGACGCGTGGGGTTCCCAGTGACAGCATTGATCTTGACTTTCCCTCCACATGCACGGTCTGCTCCGCTCCTTTCCTGTGGCGGTCTTAGGGTCTTGCTTTGGGCTGACCCTGTTTGGCTAGACATTTACCCACGAGGGGATGGATCACTTCAGGTGCTTGATTTGGAAACTGTGTTCTCCTTTTCTGTATCGCACAATTGTATTAAAGTGCCTTTCCTGTAAAGATCTTTTGCACTAGACTATGATTTGCCTTGATGTGCTGATTGGAAGAAACTATTTAGAGCAGACAGGTCTGGGTGCTCTGGGGTGCTCCCTCCCTGTCCTGTAACAGATTTGAGTTTATTCTTATTATTTGAATTACAGTAATGATCACTAGATATTTTAGCCACCAAAACAGATAAAGAAACTGTCTTTAGAGCTGTGACTGGTGGAGGGGAAAGGCGGCCAGAGGAGATAGCTGTTTTCATCTGATGTTCTCCTGAATTACTTTGATCGATATCTACTTTATTTTATATATAGATTTATCACTTTATCATTGTCTCTGAGTGAGAAGAATGTCATGCTTTTGAATCATCTTGTTTCTTCATGTTTCAAACGGCCCTCACAGTAAAGCACATTCCTTTTAGTATTTATATGACTGGAACTTACATGACTCCTGAGAAAAAAAAACGTTTCTTACAAACTCTGCTCTGATAAGTAAATAGTGATGACAAGTTTCTGCCCTATTTTAATCCCCATATTGAATCGTAGAAAGAATATGCAAAAGAGTTGAAAATTCACACTACCGTTCAGATATAGAACAAAAACCTATAATTTTCTTCATTGAAATTCACTGTCCTCTCCACTTCCCATTTCTATTAATGGTGGAGACAATTTTAACGTCTGACTGGAAGGCCGTCCAGTCTATTTTAGTGGACAGCAGTATCATACTAGTTCACATGAGCTCTCTCTTGCAAATGCCCCATCTCTGGGGATAACACCTCAATTTCTTCCCTCCTTTGATATAAAAGGGGAGGTGGCCATTGCAGTACCAGAACTGTAAAGAGATTTCTGCCCCACGAAGACTCCCCAAGACACATTTTTTACTGAAAATTTCATGCTCAGCAAGTTGTCCTAGGATATCATTGTCTTTTTATTTATGTATGCATGTATTTGTTTATTTGCTTCTTTACTTATTTATTGATTGATTTGGTACAAGAACAAGTCATACACCAGTCTACTAGCAGCATGCTTGCCTCTGTAGACCCGGGAGAGGCCTGGTATGACCTCTGTGTGGCCTAGATATGCCCTATCTTCATCATCTTTATCAATGGTTTAGCAAAGACTAGGTAAGTAGGGAAAGAAAGGGGAAGTTCACTTAGGCCATTAACTGGGAAGATACAGCAAGCCATATGAGATTAGGTTCTGCCTTCTCCACTGAAAAGGGGCTAGGAAATGTGTCTCCCTGGAAGAGGCCCTTAAGGAGGGAAGTGTGGCCCTATCAGAAGAGTATTTATACCACCTACAGAGCCCCACCCATGAAATAAATCATTTACCGAAAAACATTTCAGAGTTCTATATTTTTGCTCTGCAATAGTCCACTTTGGGAACTTCTCAAGAACATCATGGTCATAGAGGACATGGGTGGTGACTGGTGGTGGGGGTGCGGGGGTAGAAAACTCCCCAGGCACAGAGTAAAGGGTAGAAAGAGGTGGATTTATTGGCTACCTTGCCAGAGAAACAGTGGGCAAGAGGGTAGTGTTCCCTCTGCCCAGAGGAGGGGGTGAGGTGCCATTTTCTTGCTCTGATTTTGCAGACTTTCTAACTGGGTTGCTCGTTTATGCCAGCTGTTACCGAACGGGATATCTGGTCTTCTGACCTGGTTCCCATGGCAAACGTTTCAATTCTCCTTGTCTGTTTATGCCTCCCAACACTGTCTGGGGTGCATGGAGGGAGGAGTGGGCTAAAGTTGAACCCTGTTAAATGAAAGCCAGACATGCCACAATTCAGAAGTTGAGCTATCCATTGTGTTCTAGAACTAGTGCCTCAGTCCCAAGAATCAGTCATTCACATTTAAACAACCATGTCTGATTTCTGGAGGTACTTCTGCAGATGGATCCCATAGACCGTGCAAGCAAGGAGATACATTGATGGAAGCAACGGAAAAGGTGAAAGATGGCAGGGAGGGATAACATTGCTTCAGGAGACTGATACGAATCCTCTTTGATGAAAACTGAAGTGATGCAAACTGAATAAGTTGTAGGGGCTTGTTTTACAGCTGTGTGCATGTAAATAACAGTAGTGTACGGTACACTTCAAAGTGTAAGAGGGCAGGTCTCACATTAAGTGTACCATAAAATATAATATCATATCATAATAAAATGAATACATGGAAGGCCAGGGGTGAGATTTTGGGAGGTATCAGGAAGACTCTAAGGACATTGGAAATACAACCCTGTTTTGCAGACAGCCATATTCTAGCTGGTTTTCAGATATTGTCATGGGGGGAGGAGGGGCATGCCACTAATCTCATCCACAGGGACTCCACTCTTATGACCTGATCACTCCCAAAGGGCCTAATTCCATCACATTGCAGGGTAGTATTGATATTCTACATATAATTTGGGAAAGGGTCCAAGAATTTAGATTATCGCACTCCCATTTTAGTAAATAACAGCTCTGATTTTTATTCGTGTGAAAATTACTAGATTCGTCTTGAGTCTCGTCAAAGTCAACCTGTCAACAAATGCTGCCTGCCATCAAGCTAATGCCAATCACCTACCTCAATTTTCTTCTGGCAATGAAAGGAAATAGCGTTAGAGGAAAAAGAAAGTGGTTTTAATTTGTTGACACATGAGGAAGGCAGAGGACCCCAGAGACCCTCTGAAGAGTAGTGCCCCACCCATTACTCTGTCCTTCTGTTTTCTCCACCAAGTATGGTATGTCCATGCAATGCTGGCCCCATAGTAGATAGAGCCAAGCCAGATGTTTATAGAATATACTGTCTACATCCATTGACTGGGTGAATTTATCTTTTCAGTTTGGGTCTTTAACTCCTATAACTGATGGTCATGGACCTTACTATTTAGCCACACATTTGGCTGAAGAACAGTTCAGGCTAATCTATCTAGAAAAATCCTTTTGCTTATGTTTGTTACCACTTTAGATTGGAGGTGGCCATGAAGCAGAACTCCAGACTACACAGGTGTGCATGAACTTCAGCACCACTGCTGGTTGGTACCAGAGAGAGAGAGTTGTGTGGTGGGAGGAATTTCCTCTGCCTCATGGATTCTTTAGTAGGACCCAGCTGTTTTAAATGTTCAATTTGGAGCAGTACATTCACAATGTTTACAATCACTGCCACTATCCTATCTACTTTATCCTCACCCCAAAAGAAACTCAGTACTTATATTAATTACCCTCTGTCCCCCACATGTCTCCTCCATCATAGTTATTTTTATGTTCTTTTTTCTATAAACTTATTTATTCTAGGTAACTCATATAAGTGGAATTGTACAATATCTGTCCTTTTTTCAATTTGACTTACTTCATTTAGCATAATATCTTAAGGGTTTTTCCAGGTATGTGGAAGTATCGGAATTTCATTCCTTTTAAGGCTGGATGATTTTTCTATTATATCTAGATGCCATATTTTGTTAGCTATTTCTTGATTCACATGAGGTTGGTTTGTCTTTTGGTTGTTGTGAATAATGCCACTATGGCCATTGATGGGCAAGGATTTGTTTGAGCCCCTGTTTTCAGTTGTATGTTCCTAGAAGTATAGTAATTCTTATAGTTCCTAGAAGAATAGTTCCTAGACATATAGTAATTCTTTAACTTTATGTGGAACTTACCTACTATTTTTCACAGAAACTGCACCATTTTACATTCCTATTAGAAAGCACAAAGAATCCAAACCTTGCTATTTAAAAACACACTTTGATAATCATCCTCTGAATGGGTATGAAGTGATATCTCACTGTGGTTTTGATAAGCATTTTTATAGTGACTAATGATGTTGAACATCTATTCATGTTCATATTGGCCATTTATTGATCTCTTTTACAGAAGCATCAGTTCAAGTTCTTTGCCCATTTTTTTTAAAGATTTATTTATTTGCACATACAGAAGTGGGGTACAGGTCAGAGGTTCAGGGGCGGCGAGAGGCTTCACCAGAGACAGAGTGGGGAGCAGAACAAGCAGATCGACAAAGTACACTGCTGAGGGGAGCAGCGGGTGGGTCAGGAGAGGTCTGCCACGCCATGTGGTCACCTCCGGGGCAGGCGGGGATCGAACTCATGTGCAAGTGGCTTTTGCTTCTTAGTGCTGTGCTTTAACCCGCTGCGCCACCAGGGAAGGCCCTCTTTGCCCATTTTTAATTATGTTTTGTTGTTGTTGAATTGTGAAAGCTCTTTATATATTCAGCATACTGATCCCTTATTACATTTTTTTAATTGAAGGCACCTTGCATTATACCATTATATAAGATTCAGGAGTGCATCCCTGAGAGTCAGTATGTGCATATACTACAATGGGTATTCACTTCTTTCACTTACTATGCAATTGTATCCTTTGACTTGACTTACCCATGGCCTCACCCCTCCTTACCTTTTGATAAGCACTAATTGTCTTGTGGTCCAAATATTTATTTTTATTTTATAGTTCATAATTTGTTTTCTATGTATTATATACTATATGTGTGTATATATTCAGATATATATATATATATATATGTATGTATGTATATATATAGTTTTCTGACATGTGAGAGACACCAAATGGTATTTTTCCATTTCTGAGAACATAATCTCTGAGCTGAACTCTGTCAAGTTCCAGGCAGAAGGAGGTGCAAGTGAGAACTGAGCCTGTGATCTTGTCTGCCTAAATTCAGGCAAATCTGAATTTTGTTATTTGTTAATTGTACATTTTCTCCATAATTCTGTCCCATTTTATATGCGGGACCAAAGAACATACCTCATAAAGGAAGAAAGAAATGCTTCATACTTATAGTCTAACCCACTTTCCTTTTGGAGCCTTGTTCAGATAGCTTGTATAGATCTGGAGAACTTTTGCCACAATCACATGCTAACTATTGGCATTGCCTGTTGACTGACCCAAATATGAACTGTGCACTAACTCCTTGCGTCCTGAATGTACAGGTAAGATCACAACATGCCACTCCAATGGTCACTTGCACTTTTCAGTCAGTGCATAGTATCGTGAAAGTTCATCGTCACATTGCTAGAAATTTCACTAATTGCTTCATAGAACGGTGAAGGTAAAACCACAATGATGAGCATGATGGACAGAACATCTAGAAAGTATGAAAATTTAAGAGAGCAAATATGGGAGAGTTGTATTTCATGAGAATTTTCTCATGGGAATGAAATAGGGTTCAAGTTTCAAACCTGCAATTTCTTCACTCTGTGAGGGTGGAATATGGAAATGTGACCTAATTTCTCTGATTCCAATTCTGTATTTGTAAAGTGAAAGTGATAACAATTCTTATTGGTTTTTTTTTCTGAAAGTAGAATGAAATAGAACATTTAACATGCTGCCTGCCTGGAATTGTTAAATGCTAATTCTTTTATAACTTAGAGGAGCTCGTGGTGTTAAGTCATTAAATCATATCTGACATTTTGCACTCGGTAAATGAATGGCATAAAAAAGAATGAGTCACGTAAAATTATTTATTTCTTCTGTGTGTCACTAGAGTAAAGATCACAGGAATGCATGTTTGATAATGGAAGAAAAATGCCTTCAATTTCTTTTTGAGACAGCAGAGTCGACGGAAAAGAGGCTTTGAAGAAACTGGGATCAGGCCTCCCATTCCTGCTTTGACAGCTATAGCTGTGTGATCTGGCACCAGTTGCTTCATCTTGTAAAGCTCAGTTTCCTCTCTGTGTAAGGGAAATAAAGAAATTACCTCTTTGATAGGGTGGCTGAAAGGATTAAAAGGCATGTTTCTTAGCAGAGTATTGGTGTATCACGAGTGTTCAGCCTGTGTAGATATCAGAGAAGATACTGCAGTGAATGTAATATCTATTCAACAAGTTTACTAAGTGTTTTCTGGGCAAAGGATACTGTGATGGAGTTTATATAAAATGCCAAAGGCACAAGGCATAGTCTTTACATGATCAACATTTCTGCTGCTATAATGGAGTGATTTATGTAGGAAAAACTGGGTTTTATTCTTCTCTATATTCTGTTTGGCATAGCCCCTAAGATATAATATGCCCTCAGGAATATGTTTCAATTAAGTAACCATGGGGCCTCCAGGGTTAAGTCTCAGCAATATCACAGGGATTTATCTGGGTTAAATCCCTGGCCATGGAGTAACCCACAGGGTGCACCAGACCTCTCCTGTCTCCAAGCTGCTCCCCTCAGCAGTGTATTTCAGTCAATTCACCTGTTCTTCTCTCCAGTCTGTCTCTGGTGGAGCCTCTCAACCTGCTGCACTTCTAGCCTGAACCCCAGATTTTCTATACACACACCCCCAAAATCAAGTAACCGTAAGAGTACATGCACACATTTCCTTTCTAGTGGAAACACAGTTTGGGGAAACAAAAGTGTAACAGTGTTCAGTCTAAGGACTGGAAAGAGCTCACAGATTCATATTATAACTTATTCATATTATAACTTATTCAGCTCCAAAAAGTACTATATTCTGGCTGAGTTTATGAATTGTCCACTGCTGATGGTGATGTCTACTGCTATGGTTCTGTGTTGGCCATGAGCTACCACTCCTCCCTCCTCCATCTCTGAAGAATCCCTCCTGTTAGCTGACGGTCTCTCTCCATCAGTCCACTCCAATTCCATTTCCTTAGTATAGTAGTTTTCAAAGTGCAATCCCTGGACCAACAGTATCCATGTCACCCAAAAGTTGTTAGAAGTGGGCTTTCCTGGACTTCACCCCAGAACTATCTATTAAGTCAGAAGGCCGGGAGTGTGGCCTGGAATCTGAGGTGGAATAAACCCCCCAGGTGATGCTTATGTGAGGCGCCTCTGAGAACTGCTGGGGCATTGCCCCACATTGTTGTCTGTCTCTTTAGTTTTCATTTTCTTTCTGCTGAGAGTCTTGGAATAAGTGATAAACTCTTATAACTGGACAAGGACATTCTATGCTTCACCCAACAGTGGCTTCCTCAGAGTCTCTGTTAGGGTGCATGCACTTTCAGCCACCTCTTTTTTAGATCCATTCTTGACCTTTCTAAATGATCACCTTAAAAGTTTAGGTTTTCTTACTGGGAAGCTACATGCAAAAAAATGAAACTAGATCACTGCCTCACTCCAGTCACAAAAATCAACTCGAAGTGGATTAAAGACCTAGACATAAGAACGGAAAGCATAAAATACCTAGAAGCAAAGATGGGTCAAACACTACACGACATACACTTCAGCGACATCTTTAAAGACAGAGCACCCAACGCCACAATAGTGAAGGCAAAGATAAATAGATGGGACTACATCAAGTTAAAGAGCTTCTGTACAGCAAAAGAAACATTACTAAAAACAAACAGAAAGATCACTAATTGGGAAAACATTTTCTCACACAAAAGTAGCGATAAAGGACTGATCACAAAAATATACGGAGAACTGATGAAACTCAACAAAAATAAAGTAAACAACCCCATCAAAAAATGGGCAGTAGAGCTAAAAAGACACTTCTCCAAAGAGGAAATGCAGATGGCCAACAGGCATATGAAAAAATGTTCAACATCACTCGTAATAAGGGAGATGCAAATTAAAACCACAATGAGATACCACCTCACCCCAGTGAGAATGGCACATCTTCAAACAACTAGCAACAACAATTGTTGGCGAGGATGTGGAGAAAAAGGAACTCTCCTGCACTGCTGTGGGAATGCAAACTAGTACAACCACTATGGAAAACTGTCTGGAGGTTCCTCAAGCTGCTAAACATGGAGCTTCCCTACGACCCAGCAATCCCACTCCTAGGTATCTATCCAAAAGACACAAAAACACTGATTGAAAAAGATACTTGTACCCCCATGTTTATTGCTGCTTTATTTACAATTGGAAAAACATGGAAGCAGCCCAAATGCCCAAAAGTAGATGACTGGATTAGAAAGATGTGGTACATATATACAATAGAATATTACTCAGCAACCAAAAAAGAGAAACACGTGTCTTTTGCAGCAACTTGGATGGAGCTGGAAAAGATCATGCTTAGTGAGATAAGCCAGAAAGAGAAAGAAAAATACCGGATGGTTTCACTCATAGCAGGAGTATAATGGACCAGGCGAGAAAATAACAAAAATAATGAACAACCATATACCAGAGACATTCTGTGGGGGCGGAGTGGGGAATGGGATCAAAAACGGGGGGGGGGGAAGGGAGGGAAATGCATGGGACTATGGTGGTGGCACAGGGGTGATTTGGTGATGGGAAACCCGCGGGGATTACAATCGAGATGGAAAAAAATATGTGCAAAATGATGTAAAAATAAACTTTGTAATAAAAAAAAATAAAAAAAAACAAACAACAAAAAAAAAGTTTAGGTTTTCTTCAATTCCTCCCTTCATAACAGAGTGAAGTCCAGGGTCGAGTGGTACAATTATGCACCATAAAATAGTTTCATCATTTCTGTCTGGAGACTTTGAAAGTTCTAATGTCAGGCACTGTTCTTGTCTTCCTATCCACACATTCTCTTCTCCATCATCATAATCTCCTGCCCTGCATTGATAAACCACAAAATATACAGCCCTGTGTGACATATGAATAGTGTTTATGGTAAGCAAAGGAGATTCTGAGAGGCCAGAGCTTGCTTGTGTTTGGAGGTCAGCAAAGGTTCTTGGAGAAGCTGTCATCGACAAAGTAAGAGCTTTGATCATTTGTGGCAGTTGAAGAACCTGTGAGATGACAGATAACTGGTCGATCGATGTCACTCTAATCATGAGAGTAGGAAGTCACTTTTACCATATGAAATTTGACCTATCTCAACTATTTGAAAGCAAATTTTAGTAGTCTTACTCATAGTTTTCCTTTAAAGATATAAAGAGCTTCTTTGGTTTGCTCATTTATTTTTTTGCTCTGTTTTTGAGCAGTTTAAAAACTCACTACTGTGAGTTATTTTATGTGTGTCACACACACACACACACACACACACACACACACACACACAAGTGCTTCCCAGAACACTGAAAGAAAATCTAAACATGCCAATAATTTTGATTGTCTGCAAGAATAGTGTTGTGCAAATAACCTGTTGAAGATGGGTGTGCTTCCTGCTACTATGGCATGTTCTTACTTATTTTCCTTGTTCTTCACATCATCATGGGAATTGCTTGGGATTGGTCTCACACACCCTGTGGTGACATGGTCCAAATTCTAGTAAAGAAACATATAGTTTACCTGTTTTAAATCTATTTTACATGACAACATAATGTATGAACTTATTGAGTTACTGTTACTTTTTGTGAAAATAATGAGTTTTTCTACTTTGACATAAACAAAAGGATTAATCACTAGCAAACCCCCCATTCATGTACATAAACACCACTTTATTTCTGGCTTACAGAGAGGGACCATATTGGCATGAGTTCTATATGTGTAGTTGAAAGTGATGAGAATGTTGTATCAAACCACCCTGTCAAAATGACAGACGGTCCTCTGCTGTTTAGGAACGCAGATCCTCAGTTGCAGACAACAGCAACCACTTCAGGTATTGCAGGGAAAACCCGTTTATCAAGGTATAGACCTCGCAAACTGACAGAACTGAGCAAACAGACTGCAAGCTGCTCCTCAGATGTAATCTCTCAAACCACACAGTAGAACTCGATCATCAAGTGAGGCCCTTTTTTTAGTGGTTGGTGAGCTGTTGACGTAGGGGCTGATTCCAGACCCGGCTGCCTCTGCCTCAGTCTCTGACCACTGGCAGCCAAGTGGATGCCAGACTCACCTGTAACACAGCCCCAAATCAATGCCTTGGCATCCTGTAAATCACACCTGGAAAGACCTCTGGAAAATATGGTTTAATCTTCCCAACATGTGCTCTCAGGAAGACAGAGAGACTGTTGACTGAGCCAAGACACACACTGGCCACCAGCATGGTGTTCATAAAGAAAGGGGAAGACAGTCTGCTAATCAATCGGAAGAACTAGTGTTCAGTTTTTGAGACTGCTTTTTCCCCCTCCACCATCATTTTCTACCCTTTCTACTGAACTCTAACAGAATCCTTTAACCTCTGGCTTCTAGCTGTGTCTTGCCCCTAGGAATCCTCACAGGGCAATTTCGGATAGAACGAGCTGTTTGGGGCGTTTATTCTGGCCCCTCCCGCAGTGATGCTGTGGAGTGACTGGCTTTCCTGTGTACAGGTGGCCTGTGATCACTGCTCCCAGGTGGCCTGCGCCCACCGTCCAGACTACTGGGTTGAGGCACTGCAGAAACAGAGCCACCAGGTAGTCTCTTTCTAGCCTGCTTGTACCTTGATAATTAACCTCTTTCTGAAACTCTCCTCAATTAGTTCAAGTCCAAGTGTGTTGTATCGTACCAGGTTCTATAGTCTCACACTTGATGTAAAAAAACAGTGGTAATCAACCTCTATAGCTAAGGCTATTAACAATCATTAATTATGTAGACAAGGAATCTGTCTTTTAAAAGCTTAAGTCTCCATATCATGAGCTGTAAGACAGAAAATATGGTTTTGGTAATAAGTATTAATTCACTAAAATATAATAGTTCAGTATATGGTTTTAAATGCAACTATTTTGAAATGATCAAAATTACATAATTCTTTTGAAGCTCATGTGTTAGAATAGTATAATTCATTATGAGTCTAAAGTAACTTTCCTTTACTTTTGTTATGATTCAAAGACAGTTATTATTTTTATATTTTTAAATGATTACTTTAAAAATTACATCCTATGATACATTAAAATGTCAGGAAAATAAATTTAGTCTTGTTTCTGAGATATCTGGAGTACATTTGACAAATGGATTATCTACGTGGATTGATAAAAATCATTTGTGTAGTTTCCCTTTGTTGACAGAAAAACAAACTGTCAAGACAATTGTAAAGACACTAATGATATTGGGGTACAGCACAAAATCCCCTCGTTTCTCCGAGTTATTCTGAAACTGACAAATTAACATCAGACAGGTTAGTTGTAGAAAAGTTCAAACTTAGTAACATGGGTGTGGAGAATTTAATTAGCTATAAATTTTAAAGTAAAATGGTGTAAACTAGGGGTACATATCCTGTGTTGAGGTATCTGGAGCATCAAGGAGGGAAATGGGTGAGATTTCAAACAACAGATAGGAGGAGGTTTTCCTCAGATAGGGGGACATGCTCACTGAGAACACTAGATAACAGCCCCCAAACTACTTTCTGTTGGGTCAAAAAGATGGGGAACAGTGATTGCTTCTCCAATTTGGAAAATGTCAAAAGGTTAAGGAAAAAACAAGTGTACATGTCAGCCTCTAGGGTCTTCACTGCTCTGCAATTAATTGGTAGCCTAAGTCATGAGAACACACCAAGACACACAAGACCTTCACCACCCCCATTCCAAGGTGACAATTATTGGAAGAGGTTTATGCTGATGTATTGAGAAAAGCCTCGCTGACCTTCTTGGTCTTGGGGAGACTAAGCCCACAATGATTAAATAACATCTTGACTGATTTGTATTTTAACCACCTTCTGCATACCAGGTAGAAGAGAAATTAATTTTGAGTTTCAATTCTTCATTCCTTTTTTAATGACAAGAATAAGCTTAAATGAGAACTTTAAAAATGCCTATCTGAGTTACCAAAGCATCTTAATAATGAATCTATCATTTATGAAGCATTGCATTTCAATTAATAGTATTCCTTTCCATTATATATTTTAAGTTCATTACTACATCACATCTGAAAATACACTACTAATTTTCTTCAAGAGGGTAATATTAACTATAATCATCAGAATCACTGTTGAAGAGCTTGAGTTTTCAGAGAAAGAAGTGTCCAAGCTATTTTCTAAAATAACTTTTTCTTTTTTTTTTTTTTTTGTATTGCATCTGATCACAATCACAGATAAAGAAGTAGTAGCGGATTTCCCAGACTTCAGAGTGGTCAGGCACTTAGAAATCTCATACCAATTGTTTAAATACATATGGCCAAGGGCCTCCCTGGTGGCACAAAGGGTTAAGTATCAGCACTATGAAATTACTCACAGTCACAGTTCAATCCTGGGCCAGGGAGTGACCCACAGTGCACAGCAGACCTATCTCTCCTGCTGCCTCCCTCAGCAGTGTATTTCAGTAGATCAGCCTGTTCTGCTCCTGACTCTGTCCCTGGTAAACATTCTCACCCTCTGCACTTCTGGTTCTGCATCCCAGTTCTTGCATGCATGAATAAATAAATATTTAAAAATAAGTACATTAGGTCAGTGGTGAACT
Source organism: Condylura cristata (assembly GCF_000260355.1). Taxonomy (NCBI): domain Eukaryota; kingdom Metazoa; phylum Chordata; class Mammalia; order Eulipotyphla; family Talpidae; genus Condylura; species Condylura cristata. The sequence continues at coordinate 2,477,434 of NW_004567143.1, forward strand.
CAATGCAGTAAATACATACATTTTGATTTTTAATGCTGCTCATACAAAACTTATATAAAGGCAAAATGCAATTTATCCTTCAATAAAGGATATTTTAACTTTTATACTTTCTGATGTTTTATACTTTCTGATGTGTCTATTTTAAGAAAATATGCATGTTTATCTTTAAAATGAATTTATTTACTTACATTGAAAATCAGGTTAAGGAGCATTATGTAGACCGAGGTGATAAATGTGCTGGAACAGAAACCAAACAGTAAAACCATGTGTTGTGAACCTTCCTAAGCAGATCTGGTGACTCCCAATGAAAAAGTGGATAAAGGGCAGGTAAATGCCTGTTCTCATAGTTAAAGAAGGGGGTGGGAGGCTCTAGCTTCCCTCCATACCTGCTTTGTGACAAAGGAAACTTATCAGAACAATAACAATAATTGGCAGGTACAATGAGTGTTTCACAACTCTCTAAGCCGCTTTAAATCCAAGTTCACTTTTTGTCGCCCTGCCAATACCTTGAAAGTTTATTCAGGACACAAGCTTTAATAACCTGCCAGCAGTATTTAGCTAACCTTCTGGTCACAGTCAAGCTACAAAATCCTCTGGAAGCTTCTGAATGAAGGTCCACTTCAAGCAGGGCTAGAGTTCTAGGGCAAAGGACTGCACGTTGTTGAGTTGCCGAATCCTGCACCCCAGTCTTGGGGGGTGGGGGAGAAGGCATGCCTCTGTATTCCAAGCCAGTGCAAACCAGAAAGACCAGCCATGTCACCATTTTGCTTGAAAGAACCCTGTATTTATTTACCAAATCTATTCTATTCTATTCTATTCTATTCTATTCTATTCTATTCTATTCTATTCTATTCTATTCTATTCTATTCTATTCATTGAATAGAATCACTCCTAAAGTATCATAGTTACTGGCTCTGGGGCTTAGCCTTTCGGAACATTTAATTGTTAAATAACTAACCATTGATTTTTTTTTTTTGATGAGATCTTTTCAAATGGTATATTATAGCTGATCTGACATAGGTGTGCTTACACAGTGTACCAAAAATTCTGTTTTTTTTTTCTTTATTGAGGTAACATTGGTTTGCAACATGGTACATGATTTAGGGGTTCACACCTCCTCAGATGTATGGTAACACGCCGCCTCTACCATCCAAGCCCCCTCCGCCCTTTATCTTAGGCCCTCGTGCCCTCTCAACTCTTGATTCCAACCCCATTTTTCCTTGCTTGTCCAACAGGGTGAATTCTGTAGTACATTTGTAGGCTTTTTATGTGTAGCTTTTTCAATCCTCTTTATAGTCCACATATAAGTGATACCAATCATTTTTTCTTTCTCCTTCTGACTTACTTTGCTTAGTATAATCCCTTCTAGTTCCATCCATGATGTCACAAATGGTGAGAGTTTGTCTTTTTTAGTACTCCATTGTGTATATATAACATATATTAATACACTGCTTTATTGATGGACATTTAGTTGTTCCCATAACTTAACTATTGTAAGTAGTGTTGCAATGAACATAGGAGTTGATTTAGTGATTTTGTATAACATTCTGACTGTTCCAAAAATGACTGAGTTCCTTTCTCTAATACTAGTTTTCCCTAGTTTGTTATTAACTGCTAATGTGTGAGGCATATTTAACCACAGAATTACATCCATCTACCGTGTGTACAGAATTTGTTTGAGTCCCATCTCTGCAATTGAGCTTTTTTGTCACATCCCCATCCAGACTACGAGTTTCACAAGTGGGAAGATAATATACACTTAGTGCAGTGCTTTACATACCATGGACTGCCAGGAAAGGATGTAAAGGAGTTAATGAGTTATTGAAAGTTTCTCCAATATTCTTTACAAGATTTTTGTCATTTATCACACCAGAATATTTTTTTTTAAAGATTTATTTATTTGTGCATACAGAACTGGGGTACAGGCCAGAGGCTCAGGGGTGGCGAGAGGCTTCACCAGAGACAGAGTGGGGAGCAGAACAGGCAGATCGAGGAAGTACACTACTGAGGGGAGCAGCGGGAGGGTCAGGAGAGGTCTGCCACGCCATGTGGTCACCTCCGGGGCCGGCGGGAATCGAACTCATGTGGAAGCGGCTTTAGATTCTCAGTGCTGTGCTTTAACCCGCTGTGCCACCAGGGAGGGCCAGAATATTTTTTTAAATGATAAAATAATTAAATAGCTTGTGTTTTTGTAGGGATGTCAAACAACAAAGAAGAAAAGATAAATATAGACTTGCAAAGGAACACTTTCTTTAACAACAAATTTAAAAAGCAGTTTATGTAGAATCATAAAATATGCAAACCATTTATGTTGGTACACAATAAATATACAAAGACTAGCATTTTTTTTGAGACTCTGTTTCTCAATAGACATAATAGAAATTAAAAAAAAAAAAACACAAATTAATTTGGTTCAACCTTGACAGTTGTTCATGAACCCAGAAGCCACATGCTCCAGTTAAGGCGAAATCCTTCAGGAAACTTGCAGCAAAGAAGCTGTTGACATAAGAGCTTTGTATTAGTCCTTAGTCTTCAGATAAAGAAGCAAGTTGTCAACCATTTCCTATAAGAATTCAAAAGGGTTTTATTCTTTTTCCGCCATAGAAACTTTTTGTTTTTCTAAGTCTTTTTACTAAGAAGGCAAAGAACTCTGCTGTAAGGCTGATGGTTGGAACTTGAGAAGAGGAAAAGGTTAGTATTTGTTAACATGTCTTGTCAAAGACTATTCTCCTTCGCTTAATGTTGAAAACGGAATTATCCCCAAAAGACTTTGTTCAACATTTTGTGACAATTGGCACTTGCCCATGATGCCCAAGATCTAGCTACGGTTAAGTGAATCTGATGAGGAGATTCTCCAAGGAATCGCAAACATGCACAATGTGTCCTTCAAACCTTATTTTTCAAGTAAAATATATGTATTTAAGAGTGTGCAAAATCTTATTTGTGTGTATATATATAAACTGTCACTCGTGGAATAAAACATGGGGACACTGCTTTTTCCAACAAGACAATATATGTGTGTTGTTTTAAAAAACAAATTGGGGGCCCTCCCTCAGCAGTGTACTTTGTCAGTCAGCCTGTTCTGCTCCCCACTCTGTTTCTGGTGAAGCCTCTCACCACCCCTGCACCTCTGGCCTGTACCCCAGTTCTATACCATTCATTTCCATTATATATATATATATACACACACAAATAAGATTTTGCATGTACACAAATTGGTTTAGAAGTTTCACAATACCCATTCATTTCCAACCTTGACCCCACTCTGGAAGGACTTTCTTGCAATGTTGCTATTAAAATAAAAAAAGAAAGAAAGGTGCATACATGTTTATCAACAGAAGACTTTTTCTTTTCATGATTTCTTAGTTTAAAATAATTTGCACTGACTCCCATTTATCCCACCTCTCTGTGCAAAATGTGTTAACTATAATTATCACAGCAATTTTTTGTGAGATATATATGTGTGTGCGTGTGTGTATGTATTTATTTATTTACCTTTGTGCCCTCTTGTGTAGGCTAAAAAAAGTCCTTCTGTTCTTGGAATTAATATTCGTTAATTGCTCGGATTTTTATTTCTTGAAAATTTAGTTTTCTATTAGTACCTATTCCTAATTTCTTTCTTTTTAACAATATTTATTTATTCACGCATACAAAAACTGGGGTACAGGCCAGAAGTTGGGGGGAGGGCAGTGAAAGGATTCACCAGAGACAGAGTGGGGAGCAGAACAGACAGATCAGCGAAACACACTGCTGAGGGGAGCAGCCAGGAGACAGAAGTCTGCTGCACCCTGTGGGTCACTCCCTGGCCAGGGATCGAACTTGTGCTGCGGTGTCTCGGCCAGCTTCATAGCCCTATACCTTAATCCGATGTGCCACCAGCGAGGGCCACTTATTTATTTCACACTTTCCAGCAAAGCGTCAAGTATCCTGTCAGTGTCACCAAATGCATAACTAAATCATCAGTTCTGGGTTATATACTGACGCTCCAGTCCCCCGGGCGACGCCTTCTCCCTCCAACCCCTGCATTTGCAAACGCTCAGTTCTGGCATAACCACGCGGGGTTGCTGCGGCCACCCGGGCCTATCCTGGCACGCTGAGCAGGGCTTCCCAGGAGGCCAGAGAGGGTGCTGCCCGAGCCAACAGCGCGCCTAGCCCGGCTGGGGTGTGTGTGGGCCGGGAAAGGCAGGTCGGGGTGGGCGCGCTGGGCATGGATGGGCAGGGATGACAGGCGCTTCGCCCACCGCCAGGCGTGGTGAGGCTCAGGAGCCTGGCGCGGGAGACGCGGGTCTCGTGCGGTCTCGCGAGCTCTCGCGGGATTTCGCGGGTCCGGGTGGGAATGAGCAGCACCTGCCGCCCTCTCGCGGGCATGCCCGTCACGTGACCGGCTTCCTGGTCGGCCTGGACGCGCTGCTCAGCGTCACGGCAGCGGGGTGGCAGAGAACCAAGGCCGGCCGGGTATGTTGCGCGCGCGCTTATTTGTGTATTTAGCTTGGGGGTGGTCGCCCTGCACCCCCTGGCCCACCTGGACCCCCTGGGCCCGGGGCATGCCCGCCGCCGCCTGCCGAGGGTCGCGCCACCCCTGCGGCATCTGAGCCGGCGTTGGCTCTGTCCTTCCCTGGTTTATGGCATCCGCCCGGTTCTCGGCCTCGGCTTCTGTTTTAGGGGTGCATGCTCCAGCGGTTTCAGATAAGCGGTAGGCCCAGGAGGCAGACCTCGGTGGCTGGCCTGGGAGAAGCAGCCGTCCGCAGCTCACGCCCCAGCTGGTTGCTGTGAGTTCTGGAAGCCCTGGGGCCCGCAGAGTTAGGGAGAGAATGAGGGGGTCCTTGGGCCCCCCAATCCTGCGTGCTAGAAATGGTACAGCAGTCAGAGACCTGCTCTCCAGGGCGTGTGTGGCTGCTGCTCTTCTGCTCTTGCAAAGCTGCACTTCACCACCTTCTCCCCTTGCAAAGCTGCAGAGGCCACGCCCCACCCTCTTGCCCCCCCCCCTTTAACAGACCCCTTTAGGGGCAGCTGTTTCTGCCGTTTACTCAGTGCAAGCGCCCTTCCCTTCCGTCTTCATGATAAACCTACCTTTTGAATATAGAAAAAAGGGCCAAATAAGCTCAGTGCAAAAGACTTGCAGAAGAAAATAATGCAACGAGTGTGCAATAGAGAGAAGAGAACGCATCGAAATAGGTTCCCATGAGCCACCCTAAGTACCATCCCCACGGGTAAATGCCAGCCACAAACAGGGTTGGCTCAGAGCAGGGCACAGAGGCGCGAACACCTGCCGGGAGTCTGAGGCACCTCTGGTGGGCCAACTGGGAATGGGCAGAGGGCCAGACGCCTCTGGAAGGGAGAGGTCAAAACCAACAGCCAGGTGGAAGGCTGCCACTGTCCGCTTCCCCACGGGCCTCTCACCACCTTTCAGTGCCTCCTGTATCCCCCAAATTCTGGTACAAGCCCCAGGCTGAAAAACATCTACAGCTTCTTCTGCACACGTCTGTCTTCCCGCTCCATGAGCCCCCTCTCTCTCTCCAGATGCTTCTTTCTCTTGCTCCTCCTTCCAGCCCTTTTGAAGCTTCACCACCCTGCCCAGCCCCACCCTTCCTTAGGGCGGGGCATGGAACCTCGGGGTTACCCTGTTGCTGCAGGACCCCAGGGTGTCTTTCTGCAGCCTCCACACCCTGCAGCAGCAGCTGCCCCAGGGCACCCGGCCTGTGTGTCCTGGTGCAGAGTTGGGAGGCGACCTGGGGGCACCTACCTTTTATAAAGAACCTCGATTTTGCATGGACTCCTGAGCTCTTCAGACTGAGCAGGGTCTGCCATGGGACCGGCCTGCTCTCCCTTTACCAGCCACCCTAAGCCCCAGCCAGCCTGCGGGCTGAGTGTCCTCCACGCGGCCAGGGGCCCTTGGCCTCCCAGCTCCTCTGGACCCGCTGTGCACTTCCTTTCGCAGTTTTGCTTCATGTGCAGTTTTTGTTGTTTATTTTTAAATGCTTCGTCTTGTTAGTGCAGCTTTGTAAACTGTGCTTCTGTTCAGTCTCTGTGCTCCTTGCAAATGATGGGATACTAAATTTTTAGAAGTTCCAGTAATTTCTACTGGGTGAGTCACGCTCAATTGTATTTTGATACCATCATTTTGAAAACAAAACCCCTGTTGTTAGTATTTAAATTTATTTTATTTTAATAGAACAGGAAGGCTTTTCTTGCTTTCAGGTTGCAGTATTTCGGGAGGGTTGGGAACCTGCCCTGTGGGGTGGTGTGTGTGTTAAGGTGTGTTAACGGTGGCAGGACACTGCTCTCAAGGTGTTGAGACTTAGAAACAACATGACTTTCAAAGTCTGTGTTTCTCAGCTGAATGTTTCTATGCTCTTAGATTTCATGAGGCTTTTTTGTTGTTTTGTTTTGCAAATGAGGAAGTCCTTCTCATTCATTCACTTGTCTTTGCAATGACTTGCTCCTTTCCTGAGAGTGGTAACCTCCAGGTCTGCCCCGTGTCTGGCATCTCCAGAAACATGGGGCCGAATACAGATACTGGGGACTTATCCATGCAGATTCTTGACTCTAGAGCCCTCTTTGAAAGTAAATATGTTTCAGTGGTCATCCACAAAAAGTGTCCATATTACCATCTCACCACTGCCACTATAAGGATATTTATAGGGAATTTTAGCTGTGGTAATTCTGACTTGTGACTTCCAAAGGTCC
>NW_004567143.1:2485738-2498410 GCF_000260355.1 Condylura cristata
ACGCCACCAGGGAGGGCCATATTTGGAGAGTCTTATTGTGCATGTATTATAAACTTGGTTGCTCTTTAATCTTCTAAAGCATTTTTGAGACTTGGAATACTAGCATTATTGGGTATGTTCCTCATCAGTCTATCAGTTCTGTGAGACGCCAGAAGCTAAGTTTTATTTTTTATCGTCTTTGCCCAGTGCAGAGTCTTATCCAACACATATTTGGTGGATGCATTATATGCCACTTCAGATGTTATGGTGGTCTCAGAAATATGCTTCTCACAATGCAAATGATTATTGAAATGTGATAATTCTGTTGATGTGAATAACTATTGAAGGAGAATTCATGAATCCATCCTTCCCCTACCCAAGGTGGAGGACAGAGACAGGCCAGACTAGCCTTGACAGCAGCACAATTGGAAACCTGACTTTTACAGAAAAGGTAGCATTGAAGTGTTTCTGGAAGGTCAAATGTTGAGCATTACCAACAGAGGAAGAAACATGAATTTTTTAAGTAATATTCATTTTAAACATTATTATTATTATTATTTTATTTTACAAAAGTTTATTTTTACATCATTTTGTACATTTTTTTTCCCATCTCAATTGTAATCCTTGCGGGTTTCCCATCACCAAGTCACCCGTGTGCCATCACCATAATCCCATGCATTTCCCTCCCCACCCCGTTTTTGATCCCATCCCCCACTCGACCCCCACAGAATGTCTCTGGTATATAGCTGTTCATTATTATTGTTGATTTCTCGCCTGGTCCATTATACTCCTGCTATGAGTGAAACCATCCGGTATTTTTCTTTCTCTTTCTGGCTTATCTCACTAAGCTCCATCCAAGTTGCTGCAAAAGACATGTGTTAAACATGATTTTTTAAATGGTACAGATGAGCATTGTATGCCGTGAAATCCTCTGAAAATTTTAAATTTAATTCATTGAAACATTTCACTGCTACTTAACCAGTTTTTCCTAATGACATGACTAGATGTTTCTGTTATTAACACTAACAAAATAAAGAAAGAACAAATTCCAAAAAATACATAGATTTCCTTACTGCGGTGTGATTAGAGCACTAGGACAAATAGGATTTTGTTCAACTTGTCAGTGAAACCCCCTCCCCCATGACAGAAACAGTGTTTATTATTATTGCAGTTTGTTAAAGAAGTCAGTCATCCAATAAACAGACTTATCAATTAAAAAAAAAAAAACACAATTCTAGGTGTTGGCTGAAGGAGAGCCACAGCTTCAATTACAGACCCACCCCAGAGGAGGTAGCACTGTTGGTTGTGATTACCCCGGACGCGTCTGTCTCGCTCAGAAATTCACAGTAGGACTCACTCTGAACTCTCCAGTGTGTCTCCTGTGCTACTTGGGGAATCCATTTCTCTCCATTTGTCCACAACTCTACCCACCAGATTCAGCATTCAGTGTTGCAGAAATGTCTACAGCCCATTCAAAATGGCTTCTTGTCGTTTTTGTGAGCAACATATGAATAACAAAGGACACATTTAAAATCCACTGTCTCTTCTTTCCCTGAACTCTCTTGCTGGTAAAAGAGAGCTTGAAATGGCTATCCACTCATCAATCAGCTGGAATCAGTGTGGAAGGTGACTGTCATTTACGTACCAGAAATTTGGCTTCCCGTGAGAAAGAATCTTTTCGGATTTCTCAATGTTCTCTTTCTCTTTTTGATGGTCTGTTCGCATTTTTAACCTGTCCTCCAAGAACTAGCTGAGTCCCTCAAATACTTCCTGTCTTTATGGTGATGGAAACCAGATCCAGGAAGCCAGATGTGCCCCTTCACTAGGGATTCGTCTCCCTCTGCCGGGGTGATATGAGTACCTGAAGAAAAATTAAATCAACTCAAGAGAAGCTGAAGCTGGAACCAAATGCATTAAGGACTATGCTTTTCACTATGTAGAACTTCCTCCTTAATGGGCCATAAATAAGGTGATTTTTTTCAGTTGTAGACATTTTGTTTTCAATTCTGTTGAATCCAAATGGATACTGTTGACTTGTTCAAAACCCACAGGACTGATACTTGCAGCTGACTTGGAGATTCAGCCAAACAACCCAGAGTTCCTAGTCACAGGATGGAGAAGGTTGTGTTTCCGCATGGCTGCTGATCGTTTAATTCAGAACAGTAACAGAGCTGGTCCTTTTAAAATCTACATTAAAAAATCAATGTTCTGTTCAGGTCATTAAAAAGCCACATGCATCTGGTTGCACCCTCTCCATCCTTAAAAAAATAGCTTAGGAGTCCTTCAAAATACCTGCCTGTGGATCAGAGTATGAAAGGTGTGTGACAGGAAGTTCTTCTCACACCACCGGAGTCTAGGTTGAGACTGAATTCTACACCCATTGAGGTTGCAGTTTTCTTTCTGTTTGACTTTTCCACATGCCAGCTCCTTGACTCTCGCAGGTGAGCACGTCGTACTTTCTGGTTGTTACTGCCTTGTGTGCGGTGACCTGGTGCTGACATCCCACTGTCCTTGGGGAAGAGAGCAAAGGCCCACAGTTGCCAGAGCGTACAAGCTTAAACTGTCCTTGTCAGATAAAAGAGTTTCCTCAGTCTTGCATTTTTGTCTTGATTTCAGAATAAGGTTTTATCAAAGCATCTTACTTTTTTTTTTTTCCTCACTTTTGGGATGTCTTCTGAATTTTGGTAGGAAAATACATATTTGAATATTTCTCTTCTGTTTAAAATATTTAATTTCCTCTTTTGTTCAAAATTTTGTTCAAAATCTCAACTATTTTCTAAAGTATTTTAACTGTATGTGGTAGTTAGAAAACAGATTGTAAGAAATAGGGAACAAAACAAAACAAAACTATGAAATTAGAGTAGTTAGTTCCCATAAATGGCTCATTTTCAATGTTTTTTTTTTTTTCTTCAAGAATTTAAGTCTCTTCTAATAGATACTTTTAAACCACTGCTGGAATTTCAAATTTGACCCCAAAAATCTCTTTTTTTCTATTTCTGCAAAAGAGAATATTAAAGGGTATGATTGTAAATTGTCAGTGATATAAATTATAAAACTATGGTATTTGTTTCTTATATTTTTCACTTAAAGTTTGGCAGTTATCATTTATACTATCTCGATTTTAAGTATTAGATTAAAAATACTCATCCAGAAAAACTAAAAATAGAGAAGTTTGTCGCACGAAACTAGATAATAACTTGTCACTAGTGTTGGTCCTCAGTGGACATTTTTAAAACTCTGTCTTTCAAGCTTCCTGGATCATATTTTCAGTCAATACTGTTAGAGCAATATATTCACCAAGTGTGATCTTCTTGATACAAGTCTCAGATTTATCAAGCAAGTTGTCCTTGAAATGATGATAAATGCATGAAGTGGCAGGAGGTATGAGTTTATGGGGTGGGGCCCCTGAAGTCAGGTGTAGCTGGAGACAGTGCCACAGAGTGGATCTCTGGAAGATGCCAGCAGGAGCCGGCAGGCCGTGGAGACCACGGGGCAGGGGAAACCATGGCACGGATTCTGCATTTCTTCTGTGCATGACGGAAACCAGTGGGCAGTTATCTCATGCCATGTGCTCACTCAGGAATGAAGAGTAATGTGATGTGACCTATGAGCAGCATTTGCCGGGAAACCTGGAAACACGCACAATTCGGCATAGTTTGAGGGGCAGGGGAGACGGGTTATCTTTAGATCGAGTCAGTAGCAGTAGGATGGCAAGAAATCGTCACTTTCTGATTCCAAAATAGGGGCCAACAGGATAAACTAATTTAGTAAGTTAGGAAGTGGAATGTTCTACAAGAAAGTAAACCACAGCAGCTAAAAATGAATGAACGGAGAGACAAGTACTAAAAGTAATTACAAATGGAGATAAAACAGGGTTGAGACAAAATTTAATTTCACCGATCAAGTTTTATTTGGACCGATGGATAAGGAGATGTGAAGATGAGGACTGAAATACACGGTAAAGCTCAACCACCGTTAACTTTTATGTGCCAAGTTGCTGTTGGAAATACAGAGGGTGTAGGAAGTTCAGTAAACTTCTGTTAATTCCTGCTGTTTTATCCCATTCCAGTAAGACACACCAGCTGCTCAGACACAGTCTCCTCTGGAGAAACCCTGGCAGCCACTACAGGCAGAATCCTGGGGAATGTGTAGATGGTGTTCTGTAACCCCTCGGTTTGCACTGCAGAAACCTGATCCCGAAGTGGTGTGAGAACCTGGTGTGTCCATGCCTGGATTCCAGTAACCACACAGCATAACTTCCCCTTCCGCTGACTTATCAGGCCCTGCCAGACAGTCTGCAGCGGGCCTCATGCAGACAGGGGAAGCAGGTGCGGATGGGACTTTCTGAAGCACTGATGAACCACAGAGACAACTGTTGGCACTGTTCTTTACTATTCCTTGATTTTTACTCTAAATGTGTCCATTAGAACCAGAACTTTGCTAGAGTTAAATCGAGCAGATTGGGGAAGCTGAGAGAAGCTTACTGTTTCTTCACGCTGCTCCTTGGTCACAGATGCTTGGGGAAGTTTGATCTTTCTGTTATGAGTTTCTGAAAATGTTTATGCTACAGTTTAATAAAACAATCATTGGATGCTTATACTTAGGGATTGCTCTAACAGATGTTATATAACACCATTTAAGTCTTCCTTGTAAATAAAGTATCTAAAATCTTAAGAATTATTGTATTTTAGTATTATTTTTTGTTTTTTTAGGGATGGTTTCCACAATTTGGGAACCAATCTATTAGAAAAAAAAGTCAAAAATCGGCAATAGTTAGTAAGGTTTAAGAGTGAATATTAATTTAGAAATCATCACTTCATATGGCTCATTTTAAGAAGAATAATCAATACATTCACAAAATGTAAAAAAATATCATTCTTGTAAATATTTTGTTTCTATAGTCTTTCATTATCATTGTCTCTGACAATCATTACTAATAACATTTTATATATAACACAAATAAAGAGAATTTGTTCCCCCAAATGGTTGTTTAATTGAAAAATTATTGATATATTTTCTTAATACGTTATTAATGCCATATAAGTTTGTAAATTTTTATGGCAGTTGTCAGCTGTGAACACCTTTATAAAGTACAGATACATGCAGAAAGATTTAGAGCATTTCTAGGTTTATATATATTGCATATAATCTTAGATATTCTTTAGGCTGGTAACTGTTTTGTTGACTTGCAAGTAGAATGAGCTTATTTTTATTAGAGTAAATATATTTTGTCAAATGAGTGCAAATGACATTTGAATGAGGATGTTCATATGATTCACCCCTTCGGTTATCAAAAAATCTAAGATTCTGTTCCTCTTGGTCATAATGCAACTCCTCCTTTCAGTCCGTCCTAAAGTGAGGCCAGGATGGTTATTTCATTTCATCCAGTATCACCTGTCATGCAGCTCTGGAGTTCAGTCATCCTGGCAGACAGAGGATGCAAAGCATAAAACATTTTACTGTTTGACTCTGTACAGAAAAATATGTCCCAATCCCGATGTGAGAGAACGCTTAATGTTAGAACAGTTTCTATTAATTTCACTGTTTGATCTCTATCTTTGTTTCTCATTCCATTAATTTTCTTTTAGTACTTTTATTAGTGGATTTTAGTCTCACAACCGTAGTCCTACTCAGGTCTAGTCAAGGGGATGAATGTTTTAATTTTTACTTAAAACATTCTAAAACCATATTTTCAAACTTTAGTTACATGATACGTAAGTGCTTAATAAAAGGTCCCATTTTCTTAAGTTTATAATGGCATGAGTTACATTATCAAATATCAAAAGCCTCCTTTTGATGGAACATGGAGACACATGCATTACTTGCCTTGTGGACATTTGCTTTTGAAAGCCTCCTCCACAGTCTACCTGGGACCCTGTGTTGCAGAACTCCACAGACCTGCAGCAGGTGTCCTGCTGGTGCCAGGTCCCACAGGAGTGCTCCCTGCAGCCTGGTCCCGTCACTTGTGTCACAAAGCTGTGTGCCTGAAAGAGTGAGCAGAAGGAGCAGTTCTGGTATCACCAGGCATAAGAGGAAGTATGATGGAGAGGAAGCAGGAGTCAGGCAACAGTTCGAACCCCTAGGCTCAAAACATTTTACTTTTGCAAAACTTGCAAAAATACCTCCTAGGAGATGCCATTGCAAGAGCCTCTCATAGGTTCTTGGCAAGCTCTGCAAGCGAAGGTCTTAAGCTTTACTTCTCCCATCTTTGCATATCAGCATTTGGAAAAAAGGGCAGTTTTCAAAGCAATCTGAACTTAGAAGTATTTCTTTTCACAGCACCTTTTAAATGGAAATGCAAGCACATATTACGTGTATTGTAAATGACAAGACTCTGAGATGATGGTTGATCTGTGTTGATAGTTGAAGATTATATTCAGTAGAATATGATATTACTCCTATTGAATTTTTGGAAGTAAATGAACAGACCAGAAATTTTCAGCGCTCAGCATTGGTGTCAACGACGGCAGTTGATGATGTCGAATCAGACGTCGTAAGACATCATGGATGGTCAATGCTATTTTAGTCCCAAGTAATCAGCAGCAGGTGATAAATAAAAAGTGATTATCAGGGGGTCTTTTGAACATTTTTACTGCACAGGATGGTATAAATCACAAAGAACCAATATTATTTCTAGGGTTAGAATCACCATGATGATAGAGAAAGTGTATTACTTTGGAATTGCATGTGTGTCTGTCACTACTCATGTGACTTCTTTTTAAGATCTTATAAATAATGCTACATAGACTTTAGATAAATAGCTTCTGAACTGAGCCCAAGTGTTCCCTTTTACAGGCTGCATGCCCTTCAGATAGGCGCGTAACGGTTAATTTTGGGTCTTCTTGATTGGATTGTGGGGAGCCTAGATATTTGGACAGATATTAGTGTGGGTGTCTCAACAGGGAGTTTTTTTGGAAGGAAGACTATTTGAGTCAGTAGATTGAGTCAACTAGATTGCCCTCCCTAGTGAAGACCTGTCTGGGAAAAAGTGCTGCCCTTAACCCAACTAAGAGAGAATTCTTTCTTGGTGACCTTTGACCTGGGACATTGGCTTTCCTGGGCCATGAGCCTGCTGGATTTGGGAATGTGTGTATACAGTCCCCAGTCTGCTGAATTAGCCTGCAGATCTTCAGAGCTGCTGTTCTCCATAATTACATGAGCCTGTTCCTTATAATAGATCTCGCTCTGTCTATCCTGTCGGTTACGCTTCTCTGGGGAACTCTGGTACATTCACTTAGGTAGTTTCCTCATGTTTAAAGTAAAGATGACAGGAATCCTGTCTTAAGAGGATTGTTGTGTAGGTACAACAGGATACAACACTGAAGTTCTGTAGAAAATCTTTCTAATCGGTGTTCCTTCAGTAAAGTATCTTTTTTTTCTTCTTCAGAAAGCCAGAATATAATAATTTCCATATTTGTAATGAAGATAATAAATTGTTGTATTTTTTATGCCCGAAAACAACGTCCTCACTCACACTGTAAGTGTATCTTCCTTGCTGAATAAACATTTTTGTTAACTTTACTCATGGCCCTCTCCCCACATTGGCTGTGAATTTACTAAGTGTGGAGATGTTCTATTCCTCTTTTAATTCCCCATGTCTCGTCCCACATCTGAAACAAAACTAGCAAATGCTGAATGTCTCATGTCAGCTCGCCTATTAACATGACTATGTTGCAGCGATTTGATACTGAAAACATTAACTCCCCAGTGGCAGAGAAGTAGGTTTCCCCCACCCCCTTCTGGCTTCTTGGGGTGGTTGAGCAACCGAATTAACATCAGGCAGATTGGCAGGAGAAAAGAACGTCTTTGATAGCATACCTATGGATGTAGCTCCTAGAGCAACTGGTACAAAATGAGGGTATTCATGTCCTGAGCTAAGGAGTGGGTTAGGAGCCTGGGGCTCCAAGGGCAGGAGAGGGCTGAGATGACAGCGAGCAGGTGGCTCAGATGACAAAACCAGATGCTCTTGATTTGATACCAGCCTCCGTCACCGAAACAACCCACCTGCTGAAAGTCCCGTGTCTTGGGAGGCCTCTGCTGGACACTTTAGGGAGGTCTGTGGTTCAACTGCAAAATACAAAGTGAGGGTCAATAAGCCACAACAAATGATAGTCAGACCCCAACCTAAGCGGAATGCAAACACTGATGGAGCAATGACTGCCCAGCCACTTGCTTTGGGGTTAGTTGGAATGAATAATTCAAGACCCAGAGGCAGTGCTGAGGAGTTGGGCAAGTATCTTTTATTTCCAGTAAAAATCGCTAGGATTCTGTATGGTCAGTGGCTGTACCCCATGAGAATCATCAGTGTGTTTTGAAGAGAAGAGACTATTACTAATAACATGAGGTGCATCTACCTTGAGTCTTTGTGTAGTGTGAACCCGGACGTGTAAGCTGAAAAACAGTAATGCACACCTGTGAATCGTTTCCATTCTCTTAATAGCCTTATAGGATCAGCTCTGATAATACTTTTACATAGTCTGTGGTATGGAATGTCTCTGTGAAATCAGCTCTCATTGCTTTTGTTTTTCCTAAACGGCTGATAGATAGGAAGAGGCTGTGCATTCTCATTTACTGCTGTGAGGTTTTGCTTCTTGCGTTTATAGGCCTTTGTAATAAAATTTCAATGACTTATGATCTGATCCAACAGTTTCTTCTAATGTATAGTGAAATGACATTAAGAGGAACTGCTGTTTTTTCCTCTTAAATTGGGCTGTCACTTTGAGTGGGCTCACAGCGGGCACATGTTACAATCTGAAATATCTGTTATGCTGGAGCAGAGTGAATGTGACCAGGGTAATGCATCAGCTGCTCTGATGACTCCTTAACCTGGGCAGAGGGGGCTTGCATGGAGTGGAAATCTTGCACGTGTTTGCTAGTGACTAACAGGGAAACAAGCCTATGCATAGGAGGGGAAAGAAAGGCATATATTTTACCCCCAAATTACTACTTTTCGGAGAGGATTGTTTCAGCAAAGAGGATTGTTTCAGCAAATGGAACTTGACAGGCTCCCTCCCATCAGAGAAGATGGCTTTCATGTCACAGATGGATCTCGAGCACGTCCCAGCGTTATTTCCCCTAATAAGCAGCTTGGCTTTTCACACTGGTTCCGTCCATTATTATTTCTCATACAGAATCCTTTAAGTTTATAAGCTATCATTTATTTTTATTGCAGGGGCTTGTTACTCCCAAGAAGAATGTTCTGTATTCACATTTCATAAAACATGTTCTCTATATTTATGTAATGTTAAAATAACACATGTACCTTTAATTCACCTACATATTACTTCAGTATATGATGTGGAATATAGGTCTAGTTTCACTTTTTGCAATTGCATGTCTGAAACTGTCCCCAAACATTTACTGAGCAGTCCTTTATTTCTTCTCTGGTTTATGATCCCAGCTCTGCTTAAACAATGACAAACTCTCCCCGAGCCTCCGGAAGGACAGGGACTTGGGTGCGTGCCTTTTACAAAAGGAAAACGGAGGGAGATGTGAGATCTGTTGGCTGTTTACATCTGATGGTCACGTTCCCCCCGAGGAGGGCACGGCTGCCCCCTCTTGCACAGGCTCTGTGGCCTTCTCTGGCATTAAGTGGCCCCTGGCAGTGACAAGGTATACGCATGGTTTCCCTTGGGCACAACAGGGATCTGTTCGAGGCATAAAGAAGTATACTGGAAAGAAATCTTGCTTTCGAGCCAGAATATTACTTCTCTGTAAATGTTGAACTACTTGCACACCATTAAAGCTGTTACTACTGCTTTAAATTAACAAGACAAGATTAAGGGTAGACAGACTATCAAAGATAGAGAGGTGTACATTTTAGAGGGAATTCTTTCATAAGATGTTATGTTAAAATACATGTTCCTTTTTAGAAGAGATCTGTGAAACTTATGATTTCAATGTATCAACTTTTCCTTTCACTTTCTCCTTAGCAGTTCAGTGTGCGTAGTGGAGAATGAGAGCCGAACCTGAGGCGGGTCTTCCCGCTGATAGCCTTCCTCCTCGTAATCAGTTTACAACCCAGTCCCAACACATTCTTCTGGAAAGTAGATCTAGGAGAATCAGTGAAATCCTAGCTGAGGCAAAGCTATGACAGAAAGTTTCTTGGAATGGGCACCTTTATGCAGTGCATGCTTTTCCTCGTGGTGGTAGCCCGGGGCATGCCTACTGCCAGTTCAACCACAGATCTCTGTACTCTTCCCACTCCTGGTCTGATCCTACTCGCCTCCCCCCAACCCCTGAAGAATGTCTCTGGTTTATAGCTGTCTGTTGATTTTGATTTTTACTTTATTGTAACTACTTTTTATTGCCCTGACCCCTTTCATTCCTCCTAAAAGGAAGCCATCGGTATCTTTCTTCTTCCTTCTGGCTTATTTCACTGAGCATGATCCCTTCCAGCTCCATCCATGTTGCTGCAAATGGCATGAGTTTGTCTTTTTAGATCACTGAGTAATATTCCATTGTGTATATATACCACAGTTTCTTGATTCAATCATCTATTTTTGAGAAAGGAACCCTCCTGTGCTGCTGTTGTGAATGCAAATTGGAGGTTTCCCAAACTGATGAAAATTGAGCTTCCGTACAATCCGCAGTTCCACTCCAGGGTCTAGCCAAAGGACACAGACACAGTAACTCAAAAGGTCACCTGTACCCCTATGTTTATGGTGGCACTGTTTACGATAGAGAAGCTATGGAAGCAATCCAAATGCCCAAAAACAGATGGCCGGAATAAAATATTTTTAAAATTCTCATTTGTTTTTGCTTTATGCACAACCTTAATATTCAGGAATGCTGTTAAAGATGTGAGCAATTTGGTTAAAAACTCCTTCAGAGGCGTTCTGCCTTCTCGCTGGAGTCTGTTCAGTGTGTGACTGAGGCTGTAGACAGATGGTTGTGTGAGCGTCTACAAGGTCTCCTTTCAAGAAAACAACAGCTCGTGTCTTCCATCTATCAGAAATATCTTGTTTGCTTTTATTTATCCACTACTTCGCTTGAGTTGTTTTCTTGGACGTGAACATATCCTATAGATCTCCCCTTAGAAGAGTGGAGAAACATTTTTGCATTGTCTTCCAGCTGGGCTTACAGCCAGTTGTACATTGCAATCTATAATTATCCTTCTTTTCCTGCCTCTGCTGGCAATGAGAAGAAAAACTTTTAAATATGCTCTACTAAAAGAATGCAGCATCAGAAAATAGACAATATTATGAATGCAGAATAAATTCACTATATTTCCTACCCAGGGCAATTTCCAGGAATTCCCTTTTTGGGGTATAAGCATCTATTTATAATAGGGGGTATTTCCTGGAATACAAATCTCCTCCATTACACACAACTAAAAGGCTACACGCTAAGTGAATGTTGGAATGGAATGTTGTTTTGGGGCTAAATGTGGGTAGGATCACTGGTGAAATGAATTTGGAAGAGTGATGAAGCATGTATAGTGCGACAGGAGTTGTCTTTAGGGAGCGCTGAACTTAAGTGAATTTAAGTTTATACTCACTAGAGGAAAAAGAGGGAGAGACAAACCTTTTCATTTTTGTATTTCACTCTCTGGAAGTTTAACTCAAACTGCCAGTGCAGTTCAGTAGGCAAAATGGTTGCAATATGCCTGAAACTATGGGATAAATGTCCAAATGACTTTAAACTTTTTCAAATCACTGCTTCAGTGGCCAGGTAGAGCAGAGTGATGGAGTAAATGGCATTCTTGGAGTAGATGCTGAAAGATTACATGTGGCCTCTCGAGTGTCATGAATTATCATAACTAAAAATAAAGCAGTGGATTTATGTGTGTACATAAAGCTCAAATTGAAATATTTCATTTATTTTAGGTGTGATTTAATGAGGATTTTAAGATGATTTAATACTCAGCCTTTGGAATCTAGCTAAACATAAGCGACAACTCGACTGTGTAATGATGTTCTTGGAATTATTAATTTCGCTTGTACTACATGGTACTGTCAGAGAGAAGTTAGGAAAGGACCAGAAATGATCACCTCCTAACGTGTGTTAAAGGAGTTTTACACAGTTACCTCTTAAGCTGCTAACTTTGCGTGGGATAGGTAGAAGGACACTTCTTTGAGAAAATGATGTTTGATCCCTGTCCAGAAATGTAAGTAGGAATTGTCCAGGTGAACGGATAGGGTCACAGAGGGCACCCATTAGGTTTCAGGCCTAGTGTACCAAGTTTATTGGCAAACGATGCATCTAATATATCTTTCGTTAGATGTTAATGTTTTTTTTTTTTTCTTCACAGCACTTTTTCATGTACTCTAAGTCAGTTACTAAATCGGCTGTCATCTGTTGTTTCCAGTTGCAGTATTTAGACTGCTGCCAGGGTCATAGTAGGTGTCCAGTGAAAATTAATAGAATGGATGAAACAGAAAAGCTTCTCAGGTGTCTTCAATAAGCTTGTATTTCACGATCCTCTCCTTGTTTTTCTTAGTTTATCTCCATGCTGATAAGATGGCCACCACATTCTGTGTGCCCCGCTGTCCAGGACTCTGAGCTAGAACCCGAGTTTTGTTGTTGTTGTTTTTAATATTTTGCTTTATGCACAATCTTATTTATGCATACAAGAACTGAGGTACAGACCAGAGGTGTGAGGGGGTTGAGAGGCTTCACCAGAGACAGAACAGGCAGAGTGACTGAAATACACTGCTGAGGGGTCAGCAGATGGGACAGCAGAGGCCTCTA
>NW_004567143.1:2499344-2504066 GCF_000260355.1 Condylura cristata
GGTCCTTTGAAATACGGCTCAGCCTCCAAATATTCACTGTCTAGTTCAGTTTCTGCAGTTGTTAAACAAAAGCTGTGGCAAATGTGTTACATGATGGGCATAGGATTTATCCACGATTGACCAAACATCTGATACCTGGACTTAAGAAATTTAGTACAAAGATTAACTGTTTTTTTAGTCATTACAAATAGAGACCAGTATCTTTATGTACAAAAACAAACTTACTCTTCCACACTCTCGGCTTACCAGAACTTTAGGCAATTCCAGGCTGACGTTCTCTGAAGTTTGAATGTGACATACACGTTTTTATCCTTTTAAAAGACCTTGCCAGATAGAGCAGGCCAGGCCAGAAATACAGTGAACACCTCAGCCGCCTTTTATTTCTTCCCTCCAGCTGCGAGAGTGCCATCCCGGTCCCGGGCCGGGCTGACCACAGACTCAGAGACCAAGGCTGCCCCCCTGGACTCTTGACCCCCCCCCCCCAGCGGGCAGCTCTCGGCCACTCACTCTCTGGGAGTTGCGCTTTGAGTGGTTGGTTTTCCTCACAATTACTTTAGACAATTGCATTTATCACAAGAAATCAATCCTGGTGGGACCAGTGATGTGTGCTTTTCTCCAGCCCACAGGAACAAAAATGTTCATTTTCCTCTTGACGTACAATGAGCTGTGAACCCATCTGCCCTCCCGGGTCCTTGCTGGCGGGAGCCGTGAGGCCAGGTTGTGAGCGCACCTGCGGGCACCCGACAAGCACGGTGAGCGCACCCTCTGGCGCGCCATCCCGGTCCCAGCACCTGGGTCAGGTATCCCTGGACACGAGCGGTGGGAAAGCCTGCGGGCTGCAGCCGAGCGGCAAGGTGGCAGCTGGGCGGCAGGGGACTACGAGGAGAGCGGGGTTTGTTGCTAGACCATTGTCGTCGTCACTGCCGGGGAAGTTGTCTTCAGACGCCTGTTCCTGGCCTCGCATCCCACCCAGAGACCATGTCATAGCCTGTTGGCTCACCTCCCTGCGGGTGTGGGTGGGAACTGGGCTTCCGAGCAGTGCTGGCGTGACCGGGGGCGCTGATGACCTAGAGCAGGGCCGAGGGGCCCAGGGCCGAGGGGCCAGGGCAGCGGAACACAGGGGTGGCCGCCTGAGGGCTGGTGCTGCGAGGACGCCACCGTGTGATCTCGTGCCCCGAGCCGGACATGAGTCATTCTCCGGGGTTGGGCTAAATTCGACTCCAGCAGTCACTGCGGCGCCTGCCACCCTGGCTCTGAGCCTGCCCCAGACGCTGTGAGCAGGGAGCTCGGGAGAGGACACGGCAGCGGAGGCGGCCACAGAGGGCGCGCACTGCTTGGGCCGCGATGCAGAGCGAGTCTACGCTCTGAGTGATGGCTTGTGACCCGGGTGACCGTGGACACCTAGTTACCTTCCTTCGCCCTTCTGAAACGTGTCTGTAATTTGGTTGCTGATAGGAGCTTGACCCTTATTTTTGTGAGATTCTTGCGCTCTGCAACCCCCTGTTTTACGTCTTCTCCATCTTCCAATGCACAGTCCATGCACCAGACTAACGTCGTCCTCCATGTGACCTGCTTATTTCACAGCGTGGAGGTGGCATCTTAAACAGCACTGCAATTAAGCTCGATGTTTCGCAAGCATGACAGCGCAGGCCCAGATATATTCAGGCCTGTTGAAAACAGGAGGCGTCTAAACATCAAATGGGACGCCACATTGTGGAAGAGATGATTTGGTGATTCGTGTTTATTTAGGTTCTCAAAAATTGTTGCATGCTGTCCTGGAGCATCTCGGCACAATGGAAGCGGCACTGCCAGGCTGGCACCTCGCCTGCCTGCACTTTATGAGACCTGCATCATGTGGCACAGCCGGACTCCGATCTGCAAAGAAACCATTCAGCTCGTTGTCCCAGGCAGGGAGACAGTGTTTATTTGTTTCATTGTATTAGGCAGAGCAGGAAGATCTTTTGTGTTGAGTAGTTGCCTGTTGGAAGATTAGAACGTGCTGAATTCAGGAGAGAACTCAAGGCAGGGCCACCCGAAGGCGCCAATCACCAGCAGCAGGGGTGTAAACGAGACACCAGGAGCTTCCTGTGAGCGGTTAGGGCCCCCCATGTCAGCCAGAGCACACCAGGAAATTCTCCACGGTGTCAGTCCACTGTCCCTGCAGTCCAGTAACTTTCTAGTGGCTTTGTTTTGATTACTGCCATCTCCACCAAGAACCAGATCTCACTGAACATTTGTACAATGGAGCTTACTGTAAAATGTCACCAGAACTCACAGAATTTCTTATCATTTGCATTTAACCAAATGAAGTATTTATTTCTGCCCAAAAGTAACAGCCACTTAAGCTTTCCTTTGGTTTGTCTTTAAAACTGTCTTCTTTGCATTTAATTTCCAGATGTCTTCATAGGAGACGACAATTTTCTAAAACAAAGTTATAAAACAAATGCAGCTTCTAGTGTCACGTCCAGATGAGCTGGTCAGTTGCGGCCTTGGGCGTATTCTGGGCCAGCCGCCTGGTGACCTAAGACAAACTGACGAGTCTTTTTTCTTAAGATAAAGGTGGGCAGGAAGAGCTATCTGCTCATCCCAAAGGAGAGTTTTCAACTTCCCCAGGTGTGCTTACACAGGACACATCATTTATGCTCAGAGGGTCGCTTTCCCACCTGTCTAGCTTTTTACCCTTAGACACATAAGCTCACTGCGGGTTCAGTTGCCGTCTGAACGTCTCCTTGGGGGCGTTCATGGCTCATGAGGGGTCACAGAACACCTGGAGTTGGCTCTCGAATCTGGCTCATGGCCTCCTGGGTCTGCATCACCAGTGTGCCCGCCTTGAATATTGTCTCCTTGTTTGGGACCACTCAGCCCACCAGACAGGCATGTGTGTCGCCACCGCTAAGTCTTGGGTCCCAGAGGGGACACCCTCAAGCTGGCCCTGGAGCGGCAGACACGGGCCTCCACTTCTCAGTGTGAGGAATGCTCAGTCCATTCCCAGTTACTCTCCAGCAATGCTGCAGCTACAGGTAGACCAGACGCGATTGCTGATTGTTTCTAAAATACTCCTTCAGCATTTCAAAGGTAGAAGAAAACCCACTACCTACAAAACATGGCAGTGGAAAAATTCATAATTATGTAGCAATACAGCACGGTCACAGCAGGAAACTGCATTCACACAATGAGGGTGAACTGTGTCTGGTTAAAACACACACTCTTTCGAGTGGATGCTGCTTGTGGAACGGGACTGGGAAGACCAGTGAGCATGTGGCCTAGCATGCCCTGTGAGGTGCCAGGTGTGCCAGATGCCTTGCCAAGCGCTGGCACAGGGCAGCCCAGCTAATTGAAGCCCTGTCGCAGTTTATATGTAACACGTTATATGTATAATAATGATAGCTCTAACGTAAATGATTCTGGTTACCATCAGCTGAACAATGACGGTTGCTTTATTTGCCAAACCTCAAAGTCTTTCAAATTGAGTGCGGTCATTCCCGTTTTATAGGTGAAGAACTGACGATTGAAAGGGGACTCAAGCGAGTGGCAGAGTCAAGGTGGAAACGCCGCTGCATTTCTCTGTGTCTCTCCGTCTTGCTTGACCTGGTGGCCATTGGCCAGACCAGTGATGAGAGCAAGACTCAGCAGATGTTGTTTAGAAGGATGAGTGGCTCTTGACATCATTATTCATTCCAAACTCTGCAGAGTTGCTGCTGTTGACATGTGACGACTTTGAAGGCCCTTTCTCCCGGCAGCATTATGGTGTCTGTTAGTGTATCTTGCCTTCTACTGCGACTTTAACAAGAGTCGCTTTTACGCATTATATCCCTGTCGGGACCATACCCAGGTCACTGAGGCAGGTCAAGGAGGGGTGGAGATAGGAGAGGGCGGATGGCACTGTACGAGCTTTGTCATGTGTTACCCTGCTGATGACATGAAATTACATAGGCGGCAGGAATCGTTGGCAGCTAATGGGGAGCATCAGACAAACTGGAAATATATTGCATTTTGTTTACCTTGCATTTTTCTCGGATACACTACTTACCATCCATATCTCCAGTGTTTGAAAAGAATAATAACAGCTTTTCACTTTTTCCTCACTATGAACTCACATGTAAGAGCATTTCCATTATCATTAAACATTCTGTTGACCAGTGCTGATGTAGAGTGTAATATAAATCTTTGCATTTATATCTGACCGTAAGATAGCAGAGGAATTGTAATGCCATTGCAAAACTGCTTATTTTAAGCATAAATTTAAACCAATAGAACATTATTTTTGAGGGTCCAGAGTGCCCCTCATGGGTCCCAAGCCTCCTAGGTAGGCTTTCATGGGTTTTTCTTGCAGAGCATATGGATTAAAAAAAATGGAAGTTGAAAAATAGTCATTAAAGATAGATGGTAGCTAGCAGAGAGAGAAAAGTCATACTGTAACAGAAGCACAGTGGGGTGGGGTTTATAGAGGCTTTAGAGGAAGCGGGCTAAATCCCTGGCCTTTCATGACACAGAGTCAAACTCTGACCATCTCATGGCAACCAGCTAAGAACTTTATATGTCAATACTCAGGCAGTAGGGACACAATTGGCATCACACCTGAGAACAGAAAGCCTTAACATGCAACTGGAAATATGCCACCGAGTTCATTGAGATCTGTTGGTTCAAGTTAATGGAACATTTGACAAAGACCAGGAAAGAGAACTGTTGTTCATGATTCAGTGTAAAACTCGCTCAGAGAAA
>NW_004567143.1:2504567-2513268 GCF_000260355.1 Condylura cristata
ATAGTAACTGAGCGGGCCAGGGAGGCGTGGCAAAGAGCTGCAGCACCACAGGACTGTGGGGAAGAGTCTGCTCTGTTTGAAGTTGGACTTTCTTCCCCACAAGGACCAACTGGAGCCTGAGAGAGAGAGATGGGGAGTGGGAGCAGCAGGACCACGCTGAGCCCTCAGCCCACACACAGGAGTTCCAGCCCCACCCAATTTTTTTTTTAAATAAACTTCACATAACATGAATTGAAGACTTTAACTGTTTAGATAGAATGTTCTCACAGCCACGCTGTAGTCTGTGTTTTAAATTTCGTAATTTATTTTGCTGAGCAAGTAAAATCTTTTAACTATCAATGTTTTCCGTGCCTTCAGGTTGACCAGGGCCTCAGACCTTCAAAAGCTCCAATGAGGGATCTTGTCAAATAGTGTGGGCTGATGTGGCTGGGAGATAAGTAAATAAAACTCCAGAATAAAGACTTGTGTGGCACCACACACCATAGGCTGTTTTTTTTTTTTTTTCTTCCCCCAAAGGAGATTGAGCACTGTGCAAAGAAATTGAATTTTTTGAAAAGATAAGATAGGGGTAAATATAGAAAAAGTCTTAAATGACTTAAGGCAGTGAACCAAAAAGTACATTCCCCTTGCAGTTTCTTCCTGTAGAATAACTCCCCAGGCCTGGCTGACAGCAGTGCTTCAGGACCTTTTGTAGTTCACCTAACTAGGCGTTTCTCTTTTGTGGTTTTGATTTAAGGAAATCATAGTCTTTCTTGAAATTTTGAGATAATTCAATTTAAAACATTCAGTTATCTTTGCAGTATCAGAGCAGCCGTGTTGTGTAAGGCCTCCACCATTGCTGCACTCGGCTGGACGGGACAGCGCTGTCCACTGTTTGATAAACCCAGGTCACAGCCAGTTGACCTGGCTTGCCGCCCGTGTGGTCGCGTCTGCTCACCAAGACACAGGCTGACTGTCACCAGCCAGAGAATCCTTTCAATAACACAGGATACTGGCCTGCTTCTTAGCAGTAAGTTGGTCCAGAATTGGAACGATCCCATCACGGGTGTTTTCTTAGGTTCTTTTAACTCTCTGTGACCATAATGGTGCTCTTACACCTCCATAATGCTTTGGAAATTCTCTGGTTACCAGTTTTCCTATAAAAATGTAACATTAAACTACAAGGCCTTCAAAGTCTCTTCTAGTAAAAATCTAAGACACTATGATTTTAACTTCACTGTTGGGAACACATTTCTAAAGAGTTCAAAGGGAGACATTTTTTAGTCTTCAGACTGCAAAATAGACATAGTAATTAGCTCTCGACTTACTTTACTAAAAATAGATTAATTGAATGATATTACAGGTTAATCTCGGAAGACCCAGAGATAACAACAGTCTATTATTTGAAATAACTCTGTCTACTTGAGAAAATAAATAGAGCAACTATTTATATTACAGCATTAAAGCATCAGTATGAATCGGATCTTGTCACAGTGAAAAACTGGAAGGAGAACCTTGAGGTTCTGAGAGTTTGGCTGAAGTTAATCTGTGTTTTGGAGGCACCGTTTGTAAAGTTCTAAAGATCTGGCTTTATTATTATTGAACGCATGGATGCAGACAAAACAGGAATTCCTGTCACGCCCATCCTCCATGTTTGGAATAGTGAATAAGAGAGTCGTGGAAATTAAGTGACGTTCCCAAATCCATCCGTGTCATTCATGATAAAGACACGTAGGTCCCCCTGAATGTCCTCTTCTCCCACTCGCCTTCTTCCCAAACTGTCCGTGTACTTACCCCAGGCTCACCCCATACCCAGCCCTTCGCTGGCCTCCCTCACGGGTCTGCTCCAGTGACACCGGTGTCTGTGCGTCATCAGCAAAGGGGGTCAGCTCCTTTCCTCTCGCTCTGCCTGCCCTCCTGCCCCCAGACACCTGCGCACCTGCTCTCTCAGGGTGTCCTTGTGACTCACCTCACGTGGTGGGACCCCATGTCACGTATCCCCGTGTGATGGCAGTTCGTGGCCTCAGAGCCTTCGACTTTTACAAAAATGTGTGTGCTTATCTCTTCCCTTCTTCTACTTGAAACAAGTTCCCAGAAAGCAAGGATGTGGTGTGCACTGCCTCAGCAGCTCAGCTTCACCGGCGACTCACGCTGTGCTGGCCCAGGACAGAGCTGGCCGACCTGCTCACACAGAGCTCGCCGGCCACATAGAGACCAGCTCCCCGATTTCTGGGCCCCAAGACAGTACCTCTGTAAAAGGGAAACAAATGACCTTGCTAGCTGGAATCTCTGTGACGTGCTTCTCTGAGTGAGACTCCGAGAAAGTGGATGCTGTGACACTTGGATGGTTCCGGCGGAGTCCCAGGACTCCCCCTCCGGGTACAGGTCCTGCTGGTGCTCGTCCGGAGGCTGCTGTGGTGACTCTGTCCTGGAGCAGAAGCGGCCCCCGGCAGTTTGGGGGGAGTGGGAGCTCACGGCAGATGCGCACCTGGGGCAGGAGGGCCAGACGAAACCAGGCGGCTTCAGGGGAGCGGGGGTGGCCAGTGATGTTGAGTGGACGGGGTGCAGGTTGAGGAGTGAGGTCCCGGTCAAAAGGCCAAGAGGGGGAGCAGGAGACATGGGGCGGGAGCGCGTGGTCGAGCGACTGGCGCAGGAGACTGAGCTGTGGCCTCTCAGGCTGCGTGGGCCCCGGCTGAGGTCCAGAGCGGGCGCTCCTGCGAGGCGCAGGCAGGCCCGGGTGGGCGGCAACACAGCCTAGAGCGGTTCGGGCTAGTCTCCTTCAGGAATGTGTGACGGGCCCTCCCTGGCGGCGCGGCGGGTTAAAGCGCAGCACTGAGAAGCTACAGCCACTTCCACACGAGTTTGATTCCCGCCTGCCCCGGAGGTGACCACAGGGCGCAGCAGACCTCTCCTGACCCGCCCACTGCTCCCCTCAGCAGTGGACTTCGTCGATCTGCCTGTTCTGCTCCCCACTCTGTCTCTGGTGAAGCCTCTCACCCTCCGCATCTCTGGCCTGTACCCCAGCTCTGTATGAATAAATAAATAAATCTTAAAAAAAAAAAAAAGAAAGAATGTGTGACTGTGCATACACTAGGCTGCACACTCATTTAGTAACTGACGAAATAGATGTGGAAAGTACAGAAAACCGGGGTGGTGAGATGTACTTTAAATTTCAACATAGCGGTAACCCCGGTAACCCACTCACCAGTACAAATATAAATGTTTAAGCTGTTTACCCTAATGAAACTGTAAGAATTACTCTAGGTTAATCCACAGGGGAGAAATATTCAAGCCTACTGAAGTTTAGCAGTTTTTGAGGCCTTATGCTTCATTAGCCAATGAGGAGCCTCAAGATGGAGAAGGCTGTTCCTTCATGTTCCTGTGGTCGGGGGTGAGCGTGAGTGCATGAGGGAGACTGAGCGAGACACGATGTTACTGTCAGGCCTTCCCGTGCCCCTTTAAAGCCACTCACTCCATCACTGGGGCCAATGGACCATGAGGTACTGATGTATCTTCTGCTTGGCTTCATGCTTGACACCGCTGATCAGACACAGCATCTCATTTCCAGTATCACAGACGCCAGTGAAATGCAGAGTGAGTTGCTGCAAATGTCAAAAGGTCCACAGGAGAAAAGACAGTTCTTCCTCGGCTTCGAATTAGCAACAGTGGAAAACAAACGCCCACTTCCAATTCCTGGATCTTGTTTAAGTTTGATATGTTTGATGATTGCTTCTTGTTACCTACACGTATCGGGAGTTGTTGCCAAGGCTGCCCAAAAAGAAAAAAAAAATAGAAATATAGAAAATGGGAATGAGAACGTTTAATTCAGCTGCATTAATAACCACGGTGTTAAAGGAGCACTGCTGATGTCATGTACTTTGACAGTTTTATTTGATAATTACCCATTTGAAATCACAGACTGATAAAATGTCACAATAGAAAATCTTCAGCCATCTATTTCAACCTTTGAGCCTATAATTATTAATTAATAATCCTTTCTGAGACACAAGTTTCCCAAAAATGCTTGATTTTTTTTTTAATTGTCAGATCACAATGAATTGAATTGGTGATTCTGAAGGCTAAAACAGATGCATCACTTTGTAGCTTTCTAATAGCTCTCAAATTGTATGTATCCTCTTCGCTATCCGAAAGGGCCAACCTGCAGCCCAGGAGACTCAGCCTGTCTTTCCGTTTGTGCTCGAGAGAAGATAGCACATTCCCGAGACCGCAGGTAAAAACCCAAACCACCCAATGCCAGTCCACCCCATGTGGAAGGGCTGGCGCCCCAGTCTGGGCCCAGCCCCAGCCGTACCCTCAAACTCTGGCCTCTCTTCTGTATCACACTTGAATGTTCTTTCCCCAGGAAGAAACAGTCTGTATGTGAGTGCCCTGTAACAGGCCCGATATCTGAAGTTGCCCTTCTTTCTAGAAAATAGCAAACAAGCGTGTGAGGTCTTCATCAGAGTCCTGCTTATCAAGAGCGACTTGCTGAGGTGAACTGGCCACACGGCCTGGGAAGCAGATACATCTGCCTTCTGCAAAGTAGAGGAACTTGCATGGCTGAAAAGAATTAATGAAGAATAGCTGTACACAAACTCCATAAACATCCGTGGGGAGTGGGGCTGCCTCGGAAGCCCTTTCCTGTTGTATTTGTTCCAAATGAAGTGAGGACTGTGCTGACTGAGCTGTCTGTGCTCTGTGGTCCTGTTTTCCTGCTGGTGCCTCCTCTTTTTCACTTTCACTTTTTCCAGGTTTCTAAAGCTGCCCTTTCCCCTTCCATTGTCTTCAGATTTCCTCCTTCCATTCTTGCGTCTCCTGTTTTCTCGGTGTTCTTTCTATGCCATATGCTTTTTGCATCAGGAATGACTCTGGTGTAGACGTGGCCGGGGGGTGTCCCCTTAAAAGCCAGCGCATCGGTCACTAAAAAGGGGAGATGGCCACGGGGGAGAGGGCAGTGCCCCTCGGTGGCCAGGCCTTCTCCCTTTTCCAGCACTGCGCCTCTCTGAAACAGCTCCACAACTCATTCCATTTACTTTTATAACATCACGATCTCTTATTTTTTCTCCATGAAAAGAGTAAGATTATTTTGTATAAAAAGATTTTTTTTTGTATTTATTTATGCATTCAAGAATTGGGGTACAGGCCAGAGGTGGAAGGGTAAGAGGGCTCACCAGAGACAGGGTGGGGAACAGAACAGGAGGATCTACTGAAACCCACTGCTGAGGGGAGCAGTGGAGAGACAGGAGAGTCCTGCTGCACCCTGGGGGTCCCTCCCTGGCTGGGGATCCAGCTCTTGCAGCAGGGGCTGTTCTGGCTCTAGCTTGGCAGACTGACCCCTGCACCGCAGGGGGGCCCTCAAGATGCTTTTGAGTCCCTCTGGCCTCCTCATTCCCCCAAGTGTGTCTCAGTAGAAATCCTGTGAATCGGTTATTACTTTCAGGCAATTTTGCATGTCATCAGCTCAGTGTAGGCTTTTGAATTGCAGGCACAATTCTTTTTAAGTAGGCATTTAAATTTAGTGGAATTTGCATTTGACGGTCCCAATTCCTGGGTTTCAACATCTGAGTGAAATAGCCCTCTTTGAATTCTAATGTAATGAGTATAGTGAGATTAACCTTTTCCCACAAACACACTATTCTAGGCAAGAGCTTCTGTGCTGTTTGAAACACTCGTATGTTGTTATTATAGAGGGAGTTCTGTTCATTTGTTTCATAGAGCCATGAAGGTGGATCTGAAAAGGGATACAAGTGCCTTAATTATTCTATGAAGAGCTACAAACACATCCAGGGCTTTGACCTGGCTCTGAAGTCCATTTTTACACATTTCAAACTTAGTGGTAAGAAATCAGTTGTCTGAAAAGAATCTAAACATAAAGTTATGTATGGAAAATGCTTGAAATACCCCATTAGGATTATTCTTCATGTGTATTTTTTTAGTCGGTTTGTTTTTCGGTCTCTCCAGTTGTGTTAACCACCAAGAGAGTCAACAAGTTTTTTTTATTCACTTTTTTTTGTAGTAGAGTAGCCATGCGTAAGAAGAGGCTTAGATTTTTAATATGTAATGATTTTTATATATAATTATATATATATATATATATATTTAATTTTGTCAAAACTTTCAACTGTTTAAAGGTCACTTAAAAATTCTTGATTAGTTGTTTTCAAAAATGTCTTCTGGAAATCAAATCTATCTGCTTTCTACCAAGTGCAGGTTGCTATTTTTGTATAAAACAGCATGAGGAGAGATGGTGCCTGAGCTCAGTCACTGTTTTGACTTGCTTTTACCAGCAGTTGGCAAACAGCAGTGGTTCTGAAGAAATCCCACTGTAGTTACTGCTGAGGAAACCGTAGAGGTCTTACTGTAAAAAAAGACCTTCACCATTTTGTTCCTTCCTTATTGTGATATGTAAATAGCATTTCATGGCTCAGCAGCTCCAAGTATACATGAGCAGAATCATCTGGAAGGTAGGTGAGGGGTGAAGAGCAGGTCGTGTGACCCCCCCCACCAAGGTGACCCTATTTCAGTGTTGCTACCATGCCTGACTGGAAACCAGTCTCCCCAAGTGAGTCTGTGTCTCTAGAAAGTGCATATTGAAGTAGTTGCAGTACTGAGAAGAGCTAAATCATACAATCACTTTTCTAGCACAAGCACATTGAAGTGAAATGACTTGGGCTTATATATCTTCCCTTCCAATTGTTGGGATTTGGAACAAAATGCTGCACATGCTTAGGTTTTCATGTTGTATGTAATGGGTACAATACTTTCAGGTGATATTATAGGTAATCATCTTAGGTAACAAGTGTCAAGCTGTACGTAATGATCCTGGCACAAAAAAAACAATTAACTCAGTCAGTCCAAGCAATTTTGTGCTGAGCAAAACCAGGGACTAAGGACTTACAATGTAAGGCTGGTCTTTTGATGGAGATATTAGATATAAAATTAGTTAATAAATGTCCCACATAATGCTTTTTTTTTTTTGAGAAATGTTCCAAAATGAACTTTGAACATTAATATTTTTTTAAAAGTTGGTTTGGCCCAGCAATTTTGATTTTACTTGAAAACATTTATTATTAGAAGGTGCACTGATTTGTACTCATTGTTCACACACATACTCCTGCATGATCAGCCTGTATTTTTATAGTAAAAACTAAGCATAAATAAATGAAAATCTTTGACGATAGCCATGTTATGATTCTTACTGACAGTTTGTATCCTCTGAGATCAAGAAAACAGTAAAAGCTAATAAAGAATAGGAGGGATTGCAGTAGCAATTCAGAGTGATGAGTGGAGAGTCACTGAGTGGCCATGTCTACTTGACATACTGATCCTCTGTGACTACAATTTCATTTTTCTTGCAGTGGGTTAATGAAGGACAGTTTTAAGTCTTTAGTCATCCATGACAACTGGGTGATGAGATTAAAGAAGATAACTTTTTGTTAAAGAAGTTAGCATGTATGACAAAAGGCTAACAGAAGGTCATCAGTAAGTTGTATCCTGGCCAGGTTCCACCTGCGCTCCTCTGTGGCTAGGCTGGTGTTCTCTCTCACGCCTTCCCACCGTCGTTGGCGCGGTGTCTGAGTGAGAGAGTATTTGAATGAGTGAACATTTCTCTTGAGTTTGCTCTCGTATGCACCTGTCGTCAAACTCCCTTATGTAAACTGTCTTGAATGTGTGAGGTCAAAATCCATGTTCACGTAAAGTGAACTTTAATGTGAAATAGAACGTTTTTGAATTCTGGAATTCCCGTTACTAAAGAGAGGAAGTCTTTGCAAAAGTGGGTGAAGACAGCCTTTGGTCAGCTCTCAGTCAGGAAACAGCACTGTTTTTCTGTACACCGGGGTGAATTTTCTGTATTGTGTTCAGACCCCATTAGGCCCTATTCAGCTTCCATCCTACAAAACTGCAGAAAAAAAAAATACAAAAATATCACTCTCACGGGTCTGTTTGGACTCTGAGAGCCATATTTTATTTGAAAAGCATCAACTGCTTGATTTACAAAGTGGGACTTCCCCTTCTGTCGAACTGACTTATTTGGGTGGGGTTATTTCTTATCTCATTGGAAGCTTTAAAAAGAAGCTGCTATTGTAACTTTGAGCAGATGAAATGGTTTAACACTGCTGAAAACTTGTCCAAGATGCTAATCTAAATCCTCAGCTAGACCATTTGAACACATGACTAATACTCAGACCAAAGAGAATTTAGTTTAAAAGGAGTCTTATCAGGAATCCAGTAACAGATCTCGGCTCTTTGGATTTCTGCCCGGGATGACAGGCGCCTTGGCAGCGGCCCCGCCCAGAACCCGAGCGGAGCAGGGGCGCGTTTGCTCCGCTCTGAACTTGCTCCCACCTTCCATCCCGACTGCCCGGCTGCCCGCTGGGCTCACCCTGCCCTTTCGGTCTCCTGGGTCTTAGCGCTCTGGAAGCGCCTCCGCTGCTCCTCTGTACCCTGCGGTCCGGTCCCTGCACACTCGTGTTGCCAGAGCGTCACCTTGACTGCTCCGATTGCGTTTGGCTCCGAGCCGGAACGGGCATGCAGGGGCTTCTCGGGGTGCTCTCGGGGTCACCAGCTGTGGAGCAGAGGGAAATGGCGGAGGAGTTGAGTTGCCGGCAACTCTTCACGAAGCCTTCCGCTGCATCGCCGCCGCTCTGGGTGGGGGGCGCCGCCCGCGCTGCGTGGGGGGCCCTGCAGATTGGCGCGAGCTGGGCCACCGGCCCAGGGCTTC
>NW_004567143.1:2515138-2516385 GCF_000260355.1 Condylura cristata
CACTGCTGAGGGGAGCAGCGGGGAGACAGGAAGGGTCTGCTGGGCCCTGGGGGTCACCTCCAGGGCCGGGATCAAGCTTGCACTGAAGCGGCTGCGGCTTCCTTGCAGTGCTGAGCCCTGGCTCATTGTGCGGCCAGGGAGGGCCCGCTCTTGTGTATTTTTAATTTGGCCACGCTGTTTTCTAGATGTGTGAGTTCCAGTTCTAACAGTCTCATTTGGTTGATCTCTATAGTGTTCCTATTTTTGCATCACGCATTTTTTTCCCTTTCTTTCTTTCTTTCTTAATTCACTGAGTCCTGCTGTTACTGCTGCCTTAAACAACTCTGCAGGGAGTTCTGTGGGAAGTGCATGTTCTCTCTCCCTTTCTCTGCCTCTGACTTTAGCACTGCTGATGGGTTCTTCTGCCTTGTCATTTGCAGTTTTACTGGTTGTTGCGGGGATCAGCTTTGAGGCTGCTGCCTTTGGGCCTGTCCCGGTGCTGGAGAACTGGCACCGGCCCCGGCCACAAAGAGACAGGGCCACCGGGCGCCATAGGGCCATTTGGGTGCGGGTCAGGGACTCAGGCTTCCGCTGTGGGGTGGGCACCAGGGTTGTGTGCAGCCCTCAGCCTGAGTGTCCGCTGCGTGTGTGCCAGCGTCAGCCCCGGGCTGGGAGGGCCTCCACCGAGATGGGAGGCTTTGGCTCTCTTGGGGTCTTCGGGGTTCCTTGTGAGTTGACTTGTAGGATTGCTTTCTCTCTCTGCAAAAAATACCAGGGGGACGCTGAGAGGGGTTGCTTCGAATATATAGCGGCCCCCTGTTGTGTACACCTGTTTGTAGTATTATTTCTAACTCATGAGCACAGTGTAGACTTCCATTTATTTGTGTCTTCTTCAGTTTCTTTCATCATTGTCTTCGTATTTTTCATTTGCCGGTTTTTTACCTCCTTGTTTAGTTTTTTTCTTCTAAATATGTATTGGTTTTTATGCTCTTGCAAATGGGATTGTTTTATTAATTTCTCTTTCTTCTAGAAATACAGTGTATGAAAATTACACTGATTTCTGTATGTTGTTTGTGTCCTGCAGCCTGGCTGAAATCGTTCACTAGTACAGTTTACCCCACAGGGTTGTGCATGAGGATTGTTCTAATCATGCTGCTGACTGTCACCCGTCTGCTGGATCCTGAACTGGGGTCCCCACCGCGATCTCACAGATCCCACCCATTAAAGTGATTTGTGTTTGGTGAAATAGGTTTAGAAAAGCAAAAAGA
>NW_004567143.1:2517290-2518489 GCF_000260355.1 Condylura cristata
TGCTGAAGTGGCTTTAGCTTCTTAGTGCTGTGCTTTAACCTGCTACGCCACCAGGGAGGGCCCGCAACACATTTTCTTTTAAGGTCTAAATAGAACTTTATCGAGAAAATTGTGTGCATCATTAAACATACCTTAACTAAAATGTTATTCTTGAGAATGTATCTAACTATAAATTCAAAAGCATGATGTGTTTCTGCCACCCTGCTATTATGTTCAGAAGTGTTTAGGTTTTGATAGATAAACACATGTCGTGGCTTGTTTGCATTTGGGTAGTGAGATTAATAAGAAGACTCCCTGGGTAACTCAAAGCAAGACAATTTTTTCAAACAACCACACACTTCCTGCAATGGAGCATAGATCGGGGGAGAGCGGCCAAAGTGGCTGTTCAGTGATGCGGGCACCATATTTAAATGACTCTGGGAGAAAGATGGACCCCAAAGCTGTGTGAACTCTCCCTAAAGACACGCTTTATTTTCCATTCCACAGGCAAAATGCTTATGTTCTGTGGGAATGCAGTGATTACTATTTGTATATTTTAGTAGTTTCATTATAGTGGGAGAGAAAAGAATAAACAAACATGTGCCAAGTTAACATTATTTTCTAAAGGCTCAAAAATAACCAATTAACCTATTCAGAGAAAAGGGAGAAATTAAATTTGGTCAGACCTGAACTATTGGAATTTGAGCAAAGCTTTTGAAACAGCATATGACTAAATAACTTCACTCGGAATAGCGTGCATTTCTAAAGTTGAAGTATGACTGACATGCATTGTGTTTCTCTGTACAGTAAAAGGATCCAACACTTGTACTTTCTGCGAAATTATGACCATATTTACTGTCTTTGCCTTTTTCAAAGTTGCAGTACCATGTTACTAATGTTAGTCCCTATACTACAACCCTTGACGCATTATTTTGTCACTGTAAATTTGGCCTCCTTGATCCCCTTCTTCCATTTTGCTCTGTGCTCCTCCCTGCCCCCACCTCCCCCCCGCCTTTTAGAGACCAGTGTGTTCTCTGTGTCTATATAGTTGAGATATTGGGGCTTGATCAGTGCATTTGAAAGTATGTGAGTTCACATAGTTTAATTTAGGATATTAACTTAAAAATATGCTGGGATTGGGCCCTCACTGGTCGCTTAGCGGGTTAAAGCATAACACTAAGAAGCTTAAGCCACTGGCACATGAATTCGATCCCCACCTG
>NW_004567143.1:2518589-2519145 GCF_000260355.1 Condylura cristata
ATAGAAGATCTTATGTAGCATGAAGTTTGAAATTTTCTAGGGGTTTATTTTTTCCTGTGAATTAACTTTTCAATTTTTAATGCTTTGTCAAGTCAAAGTGTTGGCATTATCCATGCTGAGCCTTAATTATTCAGTGGCTGAGATGCAGAGACGCTAGTTTGATTTACGCCCAAGTATGCACATGTGAAAATGTCTGACAAAGGTGGTCCTGCCGGTGGGAACCTGTCCCTGTCTTACAAGACCCCCCCAGGTTGGTCAGCTGGCACCGCTGCCCCGCGTGAGGCCTCTGGGTCCAGCCGCTGTTCCTTTCACCTTCTTTTCTCAACTTACACACTTTTTTAGAACTTCAAATAGATACTAGTCTTGTGAACTTGCTTTTTAGGTCTGTTTGGTTTCAGAGTATTGTACGTTAGCCTATGATTGATTTTGTTCTTATCTCTGATTTCAACACATGTCTTTTTTTTTCTTTCTTTTAAAGATTTATTTATTTATTCATATAGAACTGGGGTACAGGCCAGAGATGCGGAGGGTGAGAGGATTCACCAGAGACAGAGCG
>NW_004567143.1:2520695-2522443 GCF_000260355.1 Condylura cristata
AAAAAAATATGCTGGGATTTTCCAATAGGCTCATCATATAACAAGAGGATTTAATTCAAATTTAAGGTGATGGACAGACACCTGGCTTACAGGTAGCATTTCAGCATTAAATGTAGAGGTCAAGATAAAGGCGCCAGAGGAGAGAATGGGCTGTGTGGACCCAGCAATACCGTGCAGGGGCAGGAGTGGGGGTGCCTGAATCTCACTGCCATGAGAGATGGAGTTCTTGAAGGGGGTTAGGGAAGAAGAAGTTATCGACAGAACAGTTTCTTATCAAATCTATGCATGCTCTGTAGTAATGATTTCTTAAGCCAATAAGGAGTCAATTCAAAAATTCTAGGGCTGTGTGGACTGCTCTAGACACTTTACAGATTATTTTTTTTTTCTTTTTTGAAATATGGTACCTTGTGTCCCTCCCTTTTTAAGATTATTTATTTAGTTGTGAGTACAGAACTGGGGTGCAGGCCAGAGGTGAAGGAGCGGTGGTGAGAGGATTCACCAGAGACAGAGAGGGGAGCAGGACAGGCAGATCCACTAAAACACACTGCTGAGGGAAC
The DNA here is from genome assembly GCF_000260355.1 of Condylura cristata. Taxonomy (NCBI): domain Eukaryota; kingdom Metazoa; phylum Chordata; class Mammalia; order Eulipotyphla; family Talpidae; genus Condylura; species Condylura cristata. The sequence continues at coordinate 2,521,253 of NW_004567143.1, forward strand.
AGCGGGGAGACAGGCGAGGTCTGCTGCGCCCTGTGGGTCACCTCCGGGGCGGGGGCTGAACTGGCACGGATGAGGCTGTGGCCAGCCTGCAGTGTTGCTCTTTAACCCACGGCGCCACCAGGGAGGGCCCTACAAATTCTTTTAAAGAAGAGAGTGCGACATCATGGTGGAAATCATTCAGTTTTGAGCCTAGGGACAATTGGGCACATGCTGAGTCAGGAAAGTGCCTATGTCGTTGGACAACAAAACTTGAAGGGGTCGTATTTCTGCATTTTCTGTGCATTTATGGTGATTTGTGTATTCAGAGCCTACCACTGAATGGCGTGAGGAGATAAGTGATGATGCCTTGTGAATGCTTGGTGGGAGTTCATCAGGGAGAACTGAGTGCTGTGGCAGAAGTGTGCTGCTGCCTGAATGACGAGGGCCTGTGTCTGTCCCTTTTCTCTACTCAGCAAACAAGATCGTTTCCAAGTTTTTGTGTGACATCAAGCAAAAGACTCCAACTGAGAAACGGTGCTGTCATATCGCACACCACCCCTGGAAGCGTTACTGCTAGGAATCGATACTGTGGAATAACTATGCCCCGAAGCATATTTGGAACCATAAATGTGCCCACGTATGGATGAGCACATGCGCTCTGAAGAAGGCAAAAGTCCGATGACTCCTTTTTTAAACCCTAGAGTGAAACCACCTTCCCAGAGCTTGCACAGTGACAGAGATAATAATTATGCAGGTTAGGTGTGCATGTTGCCAAGCCACACCCACAATCTTACTTTAAGAAAGAGTGGTCACGTTAGGTGCTTCGGTTAGAGTTAAGCACTTTCATGTGAATGCCAGTAATTTGCAAATACAACTGTACAGAAGTAATTACTGTATGGATTTTAAGATAAAGCCTGGCTAGGAGCTTTTCTCTGAGATTTCAAAGGCTATTTTAAAAGAAACTGGTGCTTTATCTCCTTCCTAGAAGAGCATCTACACATGGCAGTGAGTTGCCTGTTAGTGTTACAGATGCTAGTGAGTTCAGTTTTCAAATTGTATTCTCTGTTAGCACATGTTCCAGAATGGAATGTTTCTTGCCTTGTTTTGTCTTGGCTGTGAGTATCGTGTTGAGGGGAGCAGCTTTGTTGCTCTAGATGTAAAGAAAAGAAGTTTCAAGTCAGAATTTCTAAAAATGTGTAATGTTTTCAGTCC
>NW_004567143.1:2524126-2561210 GCF_000260355.1 Condylura cristata
CCATTGCATATTATAGCTGTTTGAGTTCCCAAGAATATAATTTCTGATCATTTAGCATATTTTCAGGTACTCAATTATAATATGTCAGTGTTAAATATCTGAAGTTAGATGATATCACCAGTTTGTTAGTATTAGTGGAATAGTGGAATGCCACATTTTCTGTGCATCAGTGTATATTTTATTTTTAAAGGTGTCTTTCCTCACCCTGGCTGTATTCCTAATGTCCTTGTTTTTCTACCACATGCCTTTAAATTTAGCACCTATAGAGCCCTCCCTGGTGGCACAATGAATGGGTTAGGGCACAGCACTGCAAGCTAGGTGCAGCTGCTTCAGTGTAAGTTCAATCCCCAGCCCCGGCGGTGACCCACATGGCAAGGCAGACCTCTCCTGGACCGCCCACTGTACTTCGTCGATCTGCCTGTTCTGCTCCCCACTCTGTCTCTGGTGAAGCCTTTCACCTCCCCTGTACCTCTGGCCTGTACCCCATTTCTGTACGCATAAGTGAATAAGTCTTTAAAAAAATCAGCACCAAAAACTACTTTTAGTTATTTTGTGGACATATAGAGGATTTAAGTAAAATTTTGTTAAAGGTAACATATGTCTGTGTAGGAACACACAGAAACCTGGCACTCGGCTTACTGAAGCACAGGCTTGCCACTGCCTTCTCTGTACATGCTTCTCCAGGACAGGTTTGTTTGTTCCCAGGGTTATCATATGTTATAAATACTGATATTTCTGTAATTTTCATCTACTGCCCTGACTTCTTTGTGGCATCTGGGACTATGCATGAGTTGCACTAGAAATCTCACCATTCCATGAGGAAAATCACTGAAGTCAGTTTCGCCAAATAAAGCTTTCCAGGTGTTTGAGGATTGTGAATATATCTGGTATAAGGAGATGTTCATTTATAGTGGTCACACCTAAAAATTGCCTAATGTTATAACATCACTTCAATAAAACTTATAAAAGAAAACAAAAGGGAAAGACATTTAAACAATTGAAGCTATACAAAGAGAAGGCTTAAACATATTAATATTCTCAGTTGAATGCTTAAAGCAATTTATTAACAAAAACAAAGAATAACAGTTGGCATTTGGAGATGAAAATTTAATAGCAGACAAATTCAAAATACTCTATAAATTTTGAGAAATAACACTGATGAAGGCAATCACCCAGAAAATAAAAAGACAGTAAAATAGAAAAATACTAGGAAAGATAATAAAATGAGATGGGAAATGTTAAAATAACAGAAATTATCAAAAGAAAACAAAAGACAAATTTATGTATAAGATACTTGTAGGCTGTTTTTCATAATCTAGGGGCCTGTGCTTTTAAAATGAAGGGAAACACAGGCCAGCCAGCCACCAGCCACATGGATGAAAACAATATACTCATGTCAAGAACATAATTATGCAGTTTTACAATCTTCAGTATAGAATGAAGATTCTACAAGCTTCTGGGGGCTAGGGGGGGATAAACCATGTCCCGGTCAAAAGATCATGAGCCAAAGTGGCTTTGGACTAAGCAATCCCACACCGACAGCAAGAAGACAGTAGTGTGCTGCCTTTGAAATCCTCAGGGACCTCCCTGGGGGCGCAGCGGGTTACAGCAAGCACTGCGGAGCTGGCTGCAGCCGCTTCAGCGCGAGTCCACCCCTGGCCAGGGGGTGACCCACAGGGTGCAGCAGACCTCTCCTGTCTCCCTGCTGCTCCCCTCAGCAGTGTATTTCAGTCCATCTGCCTGTTGTGCTCCCCACTCTGTCTCTGGTGAATCCCCTCACCGCCCCTGCACCTCTGGCCTTTACCCCAGTTGTGCATGCATAAATACATAAATCTTTAAAAACACTAAAATAAAATTCTCAGGAGAAGTTATTTCTAACTTGGAACTCTGTATCAAGCCTGTTATAACTCAGCGTGAGAGTATATGCTGATACTTTGTTGATAGAATTAGCTGTCTTTGCTCCCATCCCAATAAGGACACAGGTCTAGACGAGGACGAGGATTCAGAAACCCAGAGTGCAGCAGCACAGAAGAGTCCCCAGTGGAATGTGGGAGGGACATCTGAGGTCACTGCTGGCCTTGAGCAGCAGGGAGCCGTCCTGCCAGGGACCTGTGAGATCAGAGACACCGAGAGGGACAGTGTCCTGCTGGGCTTGTGTGTTTGCAGGATGCTTCAGACCTGGTAGTCTTCCAGAAGTGACACTTTTGCAATGCCAAATACTTCCTTTTCCTCATTGTGGTGCTAAGAATCGCATGTGCTGCTGAGACTTGGAGGTATCATTTCTTCTATGGCAAGATGGCCAGGGCCCTGCTCTACAACCTGCAGGTCAGTGATCCTGAGAAAGTGACTCAACGCTGACGGTCTTGCTTTTCTCCCAAGCTTTACAACACACGCACACTCACACAAGTGTGCAAACTGATTTCATTGCTAGGACCTGTACCTCTTATTATGTAATTTTACACTGAAGGAAACTGAAGCATATGGAACTAATTAACTTCCCCTAGTTACTTAGCTGTCATGTCTTTGTTAAAATGAAGAGATTGGATAACAGCATGGCTTATACTGGGAGACACATTGTTGAGTGAAAAAACATAAAGAGTGGCACAGACCTTGTAATGATTGTGCAAAGTACAGAAACATCAAATGTACTCAAAAGTACATGAAGTCATAGGAAAATTGCAATCATGTAAATGGAATTTATAGATGGACCGAATTTGGAATAGTCTTGACCTCTCCAGAGGTTGGATCAGACTCTCCAGAAAAGTTTCAAATTTATTTAATGATTTAACTTTTAAATAATTTAAAGTATGTGCTAGGATACAGATCTTGTTATATCCGAGAGGTGTGTCATTATCCACTTTCAACAGGATGGAATACTTTTTTTTTTGACTTAAACTAGAAGAAAAAGCCATGAGGAATTCATTAAGTTACCTTGTCTTTGATTCTTACAGGTGATTTTACTGATAGTAGGCATACTACTTTTTTATAACCTGCACATGATAACCAATATTTTTAATACATGAGGCAAAATTACATACAAATTAAATAAATGATGTAAATACTCTGAGTTCTTCCCACCGCCGCACAGAGTAATTCAATTTATTTTCTCTAAATATCTTTTCTGCATTTTTAAATCTTTTTATTTTAAGATTGTTACTTATTCTGTGTAGAAGAACAGGGGCACAAGCCACAGGTGCAGGGGCGAGAGGGCTCCCCAGAGACAGAGCGGGGAGCAGAACAGGCAGATCTACTGGAGCGCACTGCTGAGGGGAGCAGCGGGGAGACAGAGAGGTCTGCTGCGCCATGTGGGTCACCCCCTGGCCGGGGAGTGAACTCAGGCCATTGCTGTCGTAGCACTGAGATTTAACTCCTACGCCACCAGGGAGGCCCTATGCTTGATCTTAAAGTACCTGAGGAGGTGGAAAATAATCTCCATGTATTTTTTCAAACTTCTGATTATCTTCCTGAGGAACAAGTAAAATGATCTCTTTGCAGTATCAAGAGTGGGCGGTAGTTTTAATTAGCAGTGATTTAGAGCTGAGGGACTAAGACCAGCGTGTGCTGTCCAGACTCTGACAGCATGGGGTTCTCAAATGAGCATCCGTGCGGCCGTGGGGGCTTCCAGGGATGGAGTTACTGGGTCGGGTGGCAGACCTGGGAGTCTTTTGAGAAGCTTCTGCACTGTTCCCGCCAGGGCCGGCCTGTGCCTCAGCTGTGCCCACAGAGGCGCTGGGCTCCTGCTCCTCCACACCCGCACCAGAACTTAACACTTCTGCTGAACCCTTTTGCACTGGTTCATCCCCCCCGCGAGAGCTGGTCTCCAATGGGGCCGGACAGTGCACCATGGGGTGCTGTGGGGAACTTGGAGGTGGCACCCTACGATGATGACACAGCAGAGAGAATCCTAAGGTTACCACAGTTAAACACACATAAAACCCATGGTGTCTCTGGCATTTCGTTATGTTTCCTTGTGATGCTTTTCTTTATACAAGTCCAACAGCGTGGCCCAACATCTGGGGAGAAAGTGTTAAGAACAAAGGTAAGCACCATTGCTGTGTTTTCCTATACCCTGAGTAGGGTGATGACGTGTTCTGTAATGAACTTTACGAAGTTAATGAAATTCAGTAACATAATGGCATCAGCTTTCATAAATACTAGATATCTTGAAACATTTGCACCTTTTTTCTTAGTTGCTAGCTTATGCTGATGTGTAAGTACCTCATGAATGAGATTTAGTCCTATCAGCCAAAGGAAAAGCCATGCTATTCATTGAGTAAAAATTGCAAAAAGTGAGTCTCTTCTACAGCCATAGAAAAAGTAGGAAGAGACTGATAAAATCAACATACTTCTATCCCTACTTACAAATTAAGAAAGAACTGAAATTCTAATGAAAATATAGGTCTGTGTTCCTATTCATTAAAATAAGCTAACACACACACAAATATACCTATACATATGTATGTATGTATGTATGTATGTATGTGTGTGTGTATGTATGTATGTATGTATGTATGTAGTGTTTCAGTGGGTGTAAAGATTACCCAATATGATCCACGAAGGAAATGCCTAGTTTTGACTGGTTCCACCTTTTAAAGGCCTGATTACTCAATCCCTTCACTTTAAGAAGCATCCATTATTAAATGAACTTTACCTGGACAGTGTTCTAAATATTCTTTCATGCCAACAATAAGAGAAGAATCTGTCTTGTTAGCCTGGAGGAGAGTATACCCAGTGGTATACTTATGAAGAAGACCTACTCACAGAACAGAAAATAATGAGAACCAGTTGTTCCTAAGTTTTCTATATGCCATAGAAGAACCTATATTCTCATAGATAATGAAAGAGTAAGCTATATAATCTTTATGACCTTCTCTGAAAATAATCTAAGATGAGGTTGAATACTATGACAATTCTTGATGAAATTTGTACTCATTCTTTTCTGTGCCTAGTGTTGAGATGTGTGGAGTGTTGAAAAGGCAAGGTGTTTTTCATTCGCAAGAAATTACAATAACAAGTGTAAAAATAAACAGTTGTGTTATAAAAGTCTAGATTAAACATGTGTAGAAAACATACTACATGTATTGGGTTGCATTAGTTTCCATGACAGGTGCAGCTGTGAGTCTTTACTGTACAGCATCTCTTAATGTATGTCATACCGTCTAGGGTGGGAAGTAATCTAAAATGCAAGAAGATCTGTGTTCTGGTAATTAGATTTTTTTTTATTATTTTGTTTATAGAAGCATATTTTTACCAACACCTAATCTCTAACTGAGGAAAGCACTGATTAAACATGTCATGTAGCTTCTAACAGAATCGGTGCTTGTTAGTAGCAGAATTTTGATAAGGGAGTGTTTTTCATGCAGACTCACTCCAGTAGAGTGCTTACCTTGCTGTGGACTGCACTTTCATTTCCACTGGGGTTCTACTGAATTAGTAATTTTCCTTTGAAAGGGTGTCACTAGTAGCCAGTGGACTTTTCCAGTTGTGTTAATCTTGAATGTGCAAGTCAATTGAAAAGAAAAAAATATTTAAATATGAATTATTTCAGACAAAAATAAAACTACATTTCATAGTGAAAAAAATTAACACCATAGAAAAACTTAGCTTACCATGTAGTAGAATATTTATCAATCTAGTTCCCACTATTAATGAAGGATTTAACTAAACCTAATGCTCTTGGTCTCCCTCAAACTAGATTGGAAGAGGTGAGATATAGTAGCCAGGAGCTTGAATTTGGGGGTATGACTTCCCTGGTATCACTACAAAATCAATCAATGGTCTTCTCTAGAAATGACACACTTTTTAGTTCTCTGTGTACGGAGATATCCACCGATGCCTGAGGTTCTGGAAGAGTATGCTCCACTTATCGGCTAGGGCTGTTTGTAAAGGTGGAACTAATTTGAGGCTTGAAACAGTCTGTAAAAGAAATTAAATACAAGATGGTTCTAAAACATATGTGGGTGCCCAAAATTAAAGAAGGATGATGACGTCAACTGCATAGGAGTTAGTCTAGGACAGTCCATTGCCGAATCTGGAGAGTTTGAGCACACATATAATGATCGTTACTGAGGATGATTCATGGAATAAAGTTAGAATATTCAAGTTTATCCTATGATAAATAAAACACAAGTAAATAAATTCAGAGAAAATTTTTACAGAAGATTGCAACTCAGCAGTATAGATAGCTATGAATTCTGTTCAGAAATACAATAGATACAAACACTAGTGGGTGAACTTGAGGAGATAATATAATGTTAGATGAATGTACTCCCAGAAAAATAAATATTGACATGGGAAAACAGTGACTTTACAGTGGAAAGATTGATCATGTCATCATCAATGGAAGAAATGAATGCTTTGCAGAGCCTAATAAGATTTACTTCTGTCATTGTCCTGCCAAAACTGTCTGTTTTCTGAGTCTCACCATGAAGTGACATAGGACAAACCTAAGGAGGTGAAAGGTATACACAAAACCTGGCTCATGGTTTGAATTGTCAGGGTGTGGAATTAAATAAGAGCACAGTTCTAATGAAAGGATACAGAACCTCCAGAGGTGACATTTGATTCTGAATTGGGATTTTTTTTTTGTCTTTCAAAACAATATATTGGTTCAATCTTAGGAAATGGAAATATCTGATCACAATTAACATAAGTGATCTGATTTTGATGGTTCAGATGATATCTTGTTTGTAGAATTGAAATACTAAATATTTGAAGAGAATAGAAATAGTGCTAGTGACTTTTAAGTGATTCAGGAGGGGACATAAGTTCTTGCTGTTGTAATTTTTCTGTAAGTTGGAAATTTATCCAAAGAAAGAAAATAACTAGGAGACTGGAAAAGTAATGGCTTACTAAGAAGTTTTGGACTTGAGAAATGAAAATCTAACTTAGAGTTGAACCAATAGCTATAAAGTAGTCAAAACTTGAAAGTAAATGACAGAACTTTCTAGAGAATCTGAAGTCTGTGGAAAATTTAAAAGTTAACTGGGGATTCTTGAGACTTGTCTAGGAGGTAAGAAAATATTATGGCTTTAAAATATTTTCCAGACATGTGTATGCCAAGTCTTGAAAAAAGAAATTGTAGTTACATTGTTTTGGCTTGTATACAAATCAAGCTTGGAAATACAGATGAGAAGTGTGGTGAGAAGCTCCCAGTGATGCCCTACGGAAGAGTGTGTAGGCAGTGGGGCTGTGGCTGCCAGTGTCAACCACTGCGTGTGCAGTTTTGTAGCGAGTTTGAACAATGTGTTGACAATTGCGTCGCCAAGTTTACAGATGACTGACAGTTCTGTAGACGGGGAGAATCACACCTGTGAATCCTTTAAAAAGCACTTTTATTTTATGCTTTTCTAAGTACATTATTTTTGACTGAGGTAACATTGGTTTACTGAGTAGCATCTGACTTAGGTATAGGTCCACACCTCTTCAGATGTGTGTCGCCATACCACCACCACAGCACTAGAATCTTCCACCTCAGCCCATGGGGCCCCCCACTTTCTTCCTTGCTCTCATCCCACCCTTCCCCTGTGGTCCCCCGAGTCTAAGATCTGTTGTGTTTCCCTTTTGTCTGTCCCTTTGTGTATACTCTATCTTGCACACGAGTGAAATCACTCTGTATTTGTCTTTGATTTATTTCACTTAGCATAATCTCGTCCTGTTGCATCCATGTTGTCTCAGATTTCCACTATTTTGATAACTGAGTAGTAAATACCACATGTAACACAAACATTCTGTCTTCCCATCCACACTTTGGTGCTAGCTACTTTTCTTGCCAAAATCATGTTCTTTTATCTGGCTGCCCACTTTTAGAAGCTAGTTCTACTGCCTGTATTTTCTTAGACATTTCCTGGAATGCTTTGCCAACACTCATCTATGTCTTTTGAATACCTGTAACATATATTGTTAGCACAATTCCTTCAGCAAGTAATCACTCCCCAATTTGTGAAATATCAGGGAGTTTTGTCTTACAGCCCAACTCTGCACTTACTTCCCCAACCGGATGTGGGCATTGTGAAGCTGAACCCTACCTTTTGTTCATCCGGTGTCTCCTGTGGCCCCAAAACAGTGCCAGCTGCTGAGAATAAGAAGTTGGTTTTCTCCTTCAATAGGCATTTGCACTGAGGTTAAAGCTTGGATGAGTAAAAGAAGGCACAAGCTGAATGCATGCACATGTGTCATTCTGTGTGTACTGTTGTAGAAGGATGGAGAGTTGAGTGGAGTGGGGTCTCTCGACAGGGTTCCAATCAGACAATGATGCTTTTCCCCCAAGACTTTAGCAGCTGCTCGTTAGGACCAGGCCCTTAACATGAACTCACAAAAGCAATCTAGAGATCATTTATGCTTGTTTTCATGTTAATTATTATTTTCTATATTCCTGGGCAAATGCGTTTTCCCAGCAGGAACTACAATTTTGGGAGTATGATATAAAAATCCTATATCATCTTCACTTCTGATACAGCAGGTTAGCTGTTTTCTAATTAAAACATACAATGGAATAAGAACAGACACACATACCAGTGGATTTGAATAGAAAACCCAGATATAAACCCACAGGTTTATGGGTAGCTAATCTTTTACAGAGGAGCAAAGATGATACAATGGAACAAAGAAAGTTTGTTCAAAAAGTAGCGCTGAGAAAACAGGGAAGTTACACGCAAAAAAAAAAAAAAAAAAAAAACTAGATCATTACCTTGCACCATGCACAAAAAACAACTCGAAATAGATTAAAGACATAGAATGGAAACCATAAAATACCTGGAAGCAAAGATGGGAAAAACACTACACAACATACACTTCAGTAAAATCTAACATCATTGAAAATAGAACACCCAACACAACGATAGTGAAGAAAAGGATAAATAGATAGGACTCCATCAAGTTAAAGAGCTTCTGAACAGCAAAAGAGACACTACAAAAAAAACAAACAGACATCCCACTGACTGGGAAAAAATTTCCTCACACAAAGCTAGTGATAAAAGATTGATCACAAAGATATACAAAAAAAAAACTGATGAAACTCAACAAAAATAAACCCCATCAAAAAAACGGGCAGAAGAGCTAAAAAAAAACACTTCTCCAAAAAAGGAAATGCAGATGGCCAACAAGCATATGAAAAAAAAAAAAAAATGTTCAACATCACCTGTAATAAGGGAGATGCAAATTAAAACCACAGTGAGATACCACCTCACCCCAGTGAGAATGGCACATTTAAAACAACTAGCAACAACAAATGTTTGCAAGGATGTGAAGAAAAAGAAATTATCCTGCACTGCTGGTGGGAATGCAAACTAGTACAACCACTATGGAAAACTGTTGGGAGGCTTCTCAGATTTCTAAAAATGGAGCTTCCATATGACTCAGCAATCCCATTCCTAGCTATCTACCCAAAAGACACAAAAACACTGATTCAAAAAGACACCTGCACTCCCATGGTTATTGCTGTTTTGTTTACAAGAGGAAAGACATGGAATCAACCCAAATGCCCAAAAGTAGATGACTGGATTAAAAAGATGTGGTCCATATACACAATGGAATATCACTCAGCGATAAGAAAAAATAAACACATGCCTTTTGCAGCAACATGGATGGAGATGGAGGAGATCATGCTTAGTGAAATAAGCCAGAAAGTAAAGGAAAAATACCGGATGGCTTCACTCATAGTGAGGATAAAGGACCAGGGAAGAATATTAGTAATGAACAACTATATACCAGAAACATTTTTACAGGGATGGAGTGGGGAATGTGATCAAAGGTGGGGGGAAGTGCACTGGATTTTGGTGATAGCATATGTGTGATTTGGTGATGGGAAGCCCACGGGAATTACAGTTGAGATGGAAAAAGGCCCAAAATGATGTAAAAACAAACTACTAGATTATTTTAAAAAACATACATTCATACATTTAGCTATATCCTACTTTCTAGTAATTTGATATGTTGTTTGATCTATGATGATGCCTTATGATGCACTATTTTATATTCACCAATATGATCTCTTTGACTTCACAAGTGAGTGTGAACACTTTTAGTACATTATCCAACACTAAATACATTAACTGTCCAGAATACAGATCATCTTTACTTGTTTAGCTCAAGGTAGAATACATAGCAGAATAAAGGGAATCCGCAGATCAGCTACTTACCCAAAGACTCACCTTCCCACTCTGCTTTCACCGCGTTTAACTCACCGCCCCCTTCACCACAGCCTCCTGTTCCCTTCCTAGGAGACCTGGCCAGTGGATTGATTTCTCACCCACAGCGTTCAGCTTGCCTGCCAGTCTTGGGTGGAAAGAGAGTTAATCAGTAGTGAAAGGTCACAAGCCTTGGCAACAGGAAACAAATAGCAGAGGCCCAAACAATAGACACACTTCTGTAATTGGCCCCGAATTCTTCAGCTGCTTGTGTGCAGCACTAGGCACTGAAATGCCAGGGGGGAGAAGCCGTTCAGGACATTCTCTTTCATTGGCTACTCTGATTGAGATGCCTGATTAATTCATACATACATTTACAATTATTATGACAAACGGGGAAAAACTTGCTATAAAATGTCATGAACATTTTTTTTAGAAATACTAAGAACTTTCTTGATTCTTTTCTGTGACTCTGTTATCTTTGCAAATGAGTGTTTATGAATTTGTTAGTTGAATCCTCAGTATATGTTTTTAGAAGTGTGTAAGAACACAAGACACAGGGGATGGTCAGGTACCTTAGGTTGAGGACCTACATCAGGTGTCACGGGGCAGGAACGCTCTGGCACACTGCCCGTCCCTTGGGGCTTCAGTGTCCCTGTCTGTTAAATGGGTGTAATGAGACTGCCTGAGGCCTGGATGGTGATGTCAGGACATTTCTGTCTCTCCTTAGGTTTGATCACAGTGAGAACACTTTGTCTCCCAATCCACTACAGGGTTGATTCTTTAAGAGTGGTAGCCCAAATGGTAGTGCCACCCAAAAAGAGAATCCTCAATTATAAAGTAGACATTGGGCCCTCCCTGGTGGCGCAGCGGGTTAAAGTGCAGCACTAAGAAGCTAAAGCCACTTCAGCACAAGTTCGATCCCTGGCCCTGGAGGTGACCTACATGGTGCGGCAGACCTCTCCTGACCCGCCTGCTGCTCCCCTCAGCAGTGCACTTCCTCAGTCAACCTGTGCTACTCCTCATTCTGTCTCTGGTGAGTGCTCTCACTGCCCCTGCACTCTGGCTTGTATCCCAGTTCTGTATGCATAAGTAAATCTATCTTTTAAAAAAATGTAGACATCTAAGTTAGATGCTGCTATTTCTGTGGTAATTGCTACTAATGCTAATGTAGCTCTGAAGGTGGGAGAATACAGCCTGTCAGGTGACTCAGTCGATGAGACAGGGAGATGTCACGGGTCACATCGTCAGTCCCGCCGAGTGGAATGGAGGTCGTGGCAGTTCTTGGTTCTCGGCGTGTGTTTATGGCTGAAAGGGACTTGCATTACTGAGATGCTGCTGTGTTGATGTTCACATTCCACATGCTTCATCTTTCTTACATGCTCCATTCTTTAGATGTTAGGAAAGGTGAAAAGCACCAGGAACATAAATACAGGAATTCTTAGAACATTCACAAATCATCCTGTCCCACCATCTTTCACCACCATCAAACTGAAATTCCACTTGTGTTTCCTGCTTCTCAGGACCTGGCTTCCAGAGGGTATTGTCTAAATTGAGTAAGAGCACAGAAAGTGGCCTGCGGGCCCTCAATCCTTCCTTCTGAAGAATGACAGGCAAAGCACCTGTCACTTCTCCTAAGTGGCGGTAGACATCTTCGTGAGGCATATCAGGTCGCACAATCACCACTTGAGTTGAATATTTTTATACGACTTGCGTGAGTACCGCTGCTCATGCACTGTGTTCATCTCCTGTGAACACCAACAATTTGATAATTTTCTATTTGAGCTCCAGGAGATTGAAAGCTGTGTGACTTTTCAAAAACTTTCTGACACATCAGTGCTAATTTGAGTGGAACTTAGCCAGCTCTCGCGGCTGATGAAAGCTGGGAGCCCACGAACAGTGACAGTCTTCTGATGGAGGAGCTGATGGCTTGTCTGCGTGTCAAGGGTGAAAGGGAGGCATCTTTGTTCTTTTTCCAAGTTCAAGTCCCATGTACTCCTGTTCTTGAGCTGGTAAGAAGTCTCAACAGCAGATCATTTCCCATATTTAAGGATTGTATATTTCTGTATGCAAACCTTCCCTCTCTTGCCTGTTAAAAAAGTTGGCAGTAGATAGTCTTAGAAATAACATAACTAAAAAACATATACCTAAATTATGTTTCAAATTTGCATAAGTTCAAACTACTTACTTCCAAGGCTTCTTAATGAGAACTGAGCCTGTCTACGTAGAGAGTAAAAAGGTCTCTTGAAGCTATACTCACAGTCCCATTTGAACAAATTATTTTTTCCCCTGATTTGACAAAGCGCCTAACATGCCAGCTTTCAAATTTCTCATTTTTTCAATTTTGCTAGGAAGAGTCTTTCAAAGCTTCATATTACTCCTTAGAGAAAATCTAGGTTAAGAAGGCATAAAAGAGTATGTAGTGGTTTTATTTATTTTTTGTTGTCGTTGTTTCATTCTGAAGATAACTGGGGAAGACCTGGTGCCCACGTGTCTGGGTGCAGGCAGGTGCGCTCTGGTCCCGGAGAAAAGCGAGTGTTCAAGGGCAGCCCAGAGACAGGGTGCTGCCAGAAGGGGCAGACTGGCAGCTCTTGCTTCTCAAGAAGCTCGCCGGTGTTATTCTTAATAATAACTTGGTCATTGAAGCCAGTGGGAACATTGGTCTCAAGCACCCCCTCAGTAAATGAAGTGAATCGACCCGTTTCAGTAGTGCTCTTCTCCCTCTTCAGCGCCTCCATTTCTGCTGCTGACACCGTATTTCCCTTTTTCCTTTCTCCCTGTCTCTGTCCTCCATTTTTCCGGTCATCTGCTCCCCTCACCTTCACCACTTATTTCATATGATGTGCAACTCTGTGCACATATCAGTAAATTAGAAAGCTTGATACTGAAGCTTCTAGTAAAATACAGTATTAATGCAACGTGCCCTGTTGTCACACAACAGAGAGTTTCCTATTACATAAACGCTCACTCTCCATGTAGGTGAAAAACTAAAATAGCTTTACAAAAGAATTGCAAGTAAAATGTTGTGTTGTGATACAATTTTTTTAAAGATTTATTTATGCATACAGAATTGGGATAAAGCCAGAGGTGTGGGGGTGCAGGGAGGGTTGATGAGAGGATCCACCAGAGACAGAGTGGGGAGCAGACAGGTGGATCTACTGAAACACACTGCTGGGGGGACAGGAGGTCCGCGCCCTGTGGGTCCCTCCCTGGCTGGGCATGGAACTCGTGCTGCAGTGGCTGTGATAGCTTCATAGTGCTGTGTTTTAACCCGCTGTGCCAACCGGGAAGGCCCACAAATTCTTTCTAAGCATTTTATATCCACTATTTTTTTTTTCTCAAAGATAGACTTTTCAATAATGGTGAGAATGCAGAAATAAAAGTAAAGAACAACAAACATATATTTTCATTTAGTTCCTTTACAATGCATTTGCCAAATACAAATTTCATAATGTATATAAAAATAGCCCCCATGTACAAATATATGATGGGTTTTTATCAAATACTTATTTAACTCATGAGGAAACCTGAAGAATTATAGAACTGGTTCAAAAAGTAAAAGGATAGAAAACTATATATGGTTAGTGAAAAAATGTCATAACAAGCTAGGCATAAAATTGCTTAATGTTGTATAAGACACTGAATCTGTAACAACCATTGTTTATATTGGACAGAAACAACAACTGCTCTAGAGAAACACCATTTGCAATATGCTAATCGTCTATAAATATGCATCTACGGTGAGCTGGGTCCAGTGCACTTACACTAAGATTAGAGAAAAAAAGGTATTTTCCTAAAAATCAATGACTTAGACAGGGTTGTTTTTTTTTTGTTTTGTTTCATTTTTGTTTGTTTATTTTGACAGTTCCTTCTAGTATGGTCACTCAGTATTCTTTTACATTAATTTCAATTTTTTGACAATTTTTCTTAGTGTTCTCTGAATGTAAGCCCTGGAAAATCAATGGAAGAAAAGTCACACTAGTCAGGTAAAGTGTTTCCCAGCAAGGTACAGTGCTGATGCACAAGCTTGCTTGCTTCTCTTGAACTTGCACCCAAGTGAAGAAAACTGTTTGCACTCCTGGTCCTGTGCCAGACACTTCCGGTGGTTCCTTCTTGCCATAAGTTCTAAAGCCACTGCTCACACTTCCTTGTTCCCAGTGCACACTAGTTTTAACTCAGGGATTGCTTGTGTGAGGTAGGGAGGAAAGAGTGAGATAGGGAGGAAAAACAAATGGAAATCTTGGTTTCTTATTTTTTGGAAAAATTCTGCTTTACTTGATTGGCAGCCTGGTATTATGTTCATATTTACTTTTGACACAATAAGAGTAGTTTTAATTTAAAATTGTCGTTGGAGGGCTCTCCCTGGTGGCGCAGTGGGTTAAAGCACAACACTAAGAAGCTAAAGCAACTTGCGCGTGAGTTCAATCCCCGCCTGCCCCGGAGGAGACCACATGGCGCGGCAGACCTCTCCTGACCCGCCCGCTGCTCCCCTCAGCAGTGTACTCCATAGATCTGCCTGTTCTGTTCCCCACTCTGTCTCCGGTGAATCCTCTCACCGCCCCTGCATTCTGGCCTGTACCCCAGTTCTGTATGCACACACACACACACACACAAAATTGTCACTGTAAACCCTTATACTTAAAAAACAATGGCTACATATAACTGCAGGTGGTTCTCTAAGGGGGGGGGATCTGATTCAGTGAATCCAATAGCAGTATATTTGGATAGCAAGGTCTAAGGAAATTATACAAGAATAACATGTTTGGGCCTTCCTGGTGAACTGGGAGTTAAGTCTCATCTCATTTCTATCACCACTGTGGCCTGAGTTAGACCTCTGGCCAGGGAGCTGACCCACATATGGTGCAGCAGACTTCTCCTGTCTCACCCACTCCTCCCCTCAGCAGTGTATTTCAGTAGCTTCACTCTTCACTCCACTCTGTCTCTGGTGAATCCTGTCACACCACCACACCTCTGGCCTACCCCCCAGTTCTTGTATGCAAAAATAAGTAAATAAAAATTAAAAGAATAACATATCTTCTAAATTTGCATAAGCTAAAGACAAGAAGTATGCATGAACCTGCTAGTTACTTTGACTATTAGGAAACCCCTTTAATAAAGAATTTAAACCTTTGTCTTTCAAATAACAGACAAGAGTACAACTGTCACTACTGCCACACAAATTATAATTATTTATATAATTACCAGTTGGAGGTCAGCTGCCTTGTTTTGTTTGCATGACCTAAAATTACCCATCTCCATGTATTATGTTTAGTTGAGTAAATAATGCATCATAAAAGTAAGGTACTTTATTAAAAAATTATGCAAATTTTGTTGTAATTACAATAACTCCTATATGTTCTAAATTATACTGGGAATTTCTTGGTCAATTGAAAATTCACACTTAAGAACACTCCTAGCACTTTAAAATATATTTCAGAGGAAGTAAGTATTTTCTGTCCTGTCTAGCCCGCTAAAGCTAAATGTGGAAATACATTTCTAAACGTTCCTTATTCTGGTGTGGAGCTGTCTTCTATACCGTTTGACTTCCTAACCCCCAGCAGAGGCAGGTGATAGTTGACAGAATGCCAGTTGTCATGGGAGGGTCTGTTCCCCTGATGGTGTCTCACAAGGTGAGAATACTATTTTAAAACTTTACAAAACAAAACACCTAACTCCAAAAAAACAGAACCAATAGCAATACCTATGTACTTTTTCTAGAAAGCTTTTCATTTTATAGGTCGGACTTTAGAGTTTAGTATAATAGATGAAGTTGCCAATAATGGGATATTTATCATGATGTTGGTATTAACATATTATTTTCAATTTGTTGATTTTACATTTAATGATCATTTTTCTTAACACATGTAAGGCAGAAATTCAGATTAAAGGAATGAAGATAAATAAAAATGGTCAGGCCTCCCAGGTGGCAGAAGGGATTACATCTCAGCGCTAGGAAGCTATTGGCAGCCACTGTAGCCTAAGTTCAATTCCCTGGCCCGGGAGCTGACCCTGATGAAGAGACCTCTCCTGTGTTGCCTGCTGCTCCTGTCAACAGTGTATTTCAGTAGATTCACCTGTTTTACTCTCTACTCTGGCTCTGGCCTGTACCCCAGTTCTTGTATGCATAACTAAATAAAAACAAGTTTTTAAAAAATATTGGTCAGCCCTTTTTGGCATGTTTCACCCATAATCTGAGAACAAAAGAGTGTGTACACCTTATACTACAAATGAAAGTCTCTGTCTAGTAATGGTGTTTCTGAACCAGAAGGACTCACATCCAAGTGCAGTCACAATAGAGCTGTACAGGAAGGCTTTGGTGATGGAGGTGTTCAGTGATAGATAGGATTTAGGTGGGATGACTGAAATGGTCAGAACCAGGACATTTCTGGCTATAGCAGGTAGCATGAGAAGAGGTTTCATGAAACCCATAGGCCAGCTGGTGCTGAAACAATGCGAGTGGCGGAGTGCAGACAAGACAGGTCTGGGCAGCAGGTGATGGAAGAGGGCTGGAAGAAGTGGGCTTTGCAAGTGCCGCATTCGCCGTGACCCCAAATCCCAGACTGGGTTTGTCTTCTTCTTAATGCTACACTTGATACAATCAGCAACACACCACTGAAAACTTTTGAATATTTATATAAACTGTTTTAGAATATTTTACATGACCTATTTTAGAATATTCTCCTGTTCTATGGGCTTCATTAAGGTAGTGTGAAACTGGAGTTTGAAAGCCTAATTAAGATGAATATAATAACGCTGCAGAGAGAAGATAGTGTTGAAAGGGGCTGGCTGGAGTGATGGATGTGGGCATGCCTGTGTTGACCTTGTTTATTAACTGTTGTATTAGAGCACCGCAATGTCCCTGGTTCAGGTTCTTTTGATATATGGAGTTGTGCCTTGAGTTGACCCATTTAGAGTTGTCATTGGGAGGAGAGGACAGCCCGAGGCATCCTTCTGCATTACCAGTGCATTTGTTGTCGTTACTCAAATGGACCCAAGGGCCATTTTTGAGGGGAAATGCAGAGCAGTGGGCTGGTGCAGTACTTGCCAATAATAGCCGAGGAATATGGTGTCTTCACTGCCAGGCTTTCTAAACAGTATTGCCTTAAAAACCGACCTTAGCTGTGCCAGGGCTGGGCAGATCGAGCCTTGCTGCGGACTCAGATCAATGACTTCACTACAGCAAAAACCTGGGAAAACAGAGGAAAACATGGCAGGGGCACACTTGCCAGAGATCGCTGACCTTGGGTGTCAAAGAGAATACAATGCATGTTCTTAGAGATAGCCTCACTGCAGTGCATTTCAGGTTGTCCTGGACAGTGCTTTATGATTTAAAACAAATGAGAGAACCAGAGAATCCAGCTAGTGCCCAGGTTTACAGATGCGAAATTTGGATGAGAACTGTAAAATGATTACATGACATAGTGCGTCATTCAAGGTCAAGGTACATTCAGAAGTTCTAGGACCTGATCTTTTGTCTTAATAGTCCAACATACCCCCTGTTGTTTTTAATTTCACATCCTGTAGGGACAATTATTTTAAAGGTGTGAGTGAAATCTTTAGCCTTGATCAGTTCTCACTCATATTTTTTCTTTTGTTTTATCGATTCTCTGTATGCCATGTTTTCCAGACCACTGCAATGTAAGACTGATGTAAAATGCAGTAGGACTATAATTTCCAGGGGCTGGATATCACATTTCTAGCAATTCATTCTGAAGTCAATATTGTCATGTTTCTCCTTCACAGCTGGCCAGGTGGTAGCACAGGGTCATTTGGGGTTAAGGAGAAACTTTTCCAACCAATAGTTTCTTAACGTTAATACTTGCCTTTCCCTCTTGGTTTAATTCACCTCAAACATTAATTATTTTCACTTAAATTTATGAAATTTGCTCTCATTCTGTCTTGTATTACATTTATGCTTGAGGCACAAAACATTGGATTTCTCTCCTCTTTCTTCCCCTTGAAAATTTGACAGTAGTGTCTCAAAGGCCTCATCCTACATAGATGAATGTTGGTCTTGCACGTCCAGGGCTGAGAAAGGCGCTGTCCAGCACAGCATTGCTGATAGTAGCCCTGCTGACAGGGCACGTTAATGACTACACTGAGTGTGACTGTACAACCCGATTTTCTCACCTTTTTGCACAAAGATTAATGCATTTTTAAACCCTCCCTTATTCATATATGGACGAGTCTGTATCCTTTTAAACATTCAGCTGCCTTCCCTGGACCTTCCAGAGTCATATTATTTTTCTTTGTTGCAGGTTGTTGACCAGAACTGCAAACAGTATTCCATGCAAACACTATCTTTTAGTTCAGGGTAATAAAACCTACCCTTCCATTTCCTCAGCCTGGCTTAATTGTAGAGCTTGCTGAGTTTGGCTGCCTGGAATAATTCTCAGTGCCTTCTATATCTGTTCTCAGTTGTAACAATTCCACCCTTCCAGAAATACAAATTTGGAAAGCCTCTCTCTCTCCACCCCTTAGCAAATCACCATAAATTGATGATGTTAAAAGCCCATTTTCCATGGCTGTATATCCATATTTTATTGTATAATCTTACCACTGGCCTATATTTTCACAGTATCGAGATGCTTACTTAGTTAGGGTTGTCTAGAAATATAAATCACAAATTGTACATTTAGTGTTTTTTCATTACTGATAGAAATAGTAAATGAGATTCCTGGAGGACTTTAAAAAAAAAAATCTCTCCATTAAGATAACACAATAAACCACTCTACCCATAACAAACTATTTGCAGCAGTCATCTTGTGATTTTAATATTATTTTTTGTGGAATTTTGCCAATGTTTTCTGCTCAAATTGGAAAACAATCAGAGAAAGGATTCTTCTTTGGCCCCATGTGTATTTTTCTAAGCAAAGAAATCAAGCATAATAGTGATTTTCACTTTACATGTTTTTAACTAATGATGTTTGGTAAATGAATTTGGTATTTAAAGCTTCTCCTTTTTCTAATAGAGTCCAGCAGCTTGTTAGCCTTGGATTTGGGAACCATTAATCAGAGCTTGTGCTATTTTGTGGAGACAGTTTGTACAAGTTCACCTGATGCCTGGCTGTTGTAGTTCAGAACTCTAGGTTCTTGACTTAGGATAAACATTTGCATAAAAGAATGAAGTCTTCAGAGCCTTATCGTTTTATTCAACTCTTAGCATATTAAAAGAGGAAACAGACTCAGATGAAAACGAGACAGGGATACATTCAGCCTCTGGAGCGAGAGTTTGCGATTCCACATTTGTCTCTTCCCTTCTACATGTGCCAACATTTGTTTAGAAAGTTTATGCCCTTCTGAGGCAAAAATAATGTCTAAGATGCACATCTCAATAATTCTAGGTGATTATTATAATATTCAGTGTGTATTCTTTTTAACTTGTATTTTAAGATAATTATACTTTACATCTATATATACATTAGATATACATATGTAAAAATAATTTATAGAGATTCCATGTCCCTTTTATTTACTCCTCCCTTCCCCTGCCCCATGTGTGATTCTTGCAAAACTGCACTTTGGTGTCACAATAAGTGTGCAAACCATGCCCCGATCTCATGGGAGCCTCTGCTGCCTGTGTGGTCGCCCCCTGTGCACCCCAGCTCCTCCCGGAGCCCATTTGTGTTCTCATGAGTGGCGTATGTGTGGGTCACTAGGTTTACCCGCTGGGCATCCCCGTTCCCCTCTGTAGCTCTGTGACCAGTAGTCAAGCACGCGGCTTCCGGAGCTCAGCTCTCAGCTGCCCACAGGAGCCACGCCTGCTGCCAGCTGTCTTCTGCTTCCCTTCCCTTCCCTCGAGGGGTACAGTGGTCTTCCTGGTGCCAGCAGGCTTAGATTTCATAGGAAAAATGGTGGAAAAAAATACCGCTACCATACTTTTTTTTTTTTTTTTTCCCTACGTGTGGTTTTCAAACTTGTACCACATGTAGTTAGTGGAGGTGAGCCGGAGCTAAGTTCCTGCCACACTGCCCTCTTCACTTCCCCTAATCTCTTAGCCCGATGCCAGCTGAAATTCAGTTGGGAACACTTGGTCTCATTTAGCTCTTAACAGCAGTGTTTTAGACATAGACTCCATTGTTTTCTTTATAGCCTTATTATGAACACTTAGTGTCCAACATAGAATCCAGAGACAGTCACAAAGCAGCCCATCAGAGGGAAGAAATATATAGTAAAGCAAGGACTGAATCAGAAGTGAAAATAAACCTGGGCTTTCTAAGCACTTTCTACTAATTAAGCTTAAAATTGAATTGAGAATTACATTTGCGTGATGGAAATGTTTTGCATCACAGTGATGAATGTAACACAGATGTATGAGTGGTCAAACTTTGACTCATGCCCCCCTAAGGAGTGGCTATAGAATCTAGTTAAATCAGGATAAAATGGTCTGTAGAGTTTTAGTGCATGATATTAAGCCAATAATAATCTTCTGGCTTGGATGATTAGACTGTTTGTGCACTGTGTTGTCATGGAGAGGGGAGGGTCAGAGTACACAGGCACTCTGTATAGTAGTTTCTGAAGTTACTCTGTTAGTCTAAAGTTATTTCAACAATTTTTTCAAGGTGGAATGGGTTAAGCTATAGATCGCCTATGACTCATTTGGTGTGTATGTGTACATTACCCGGGCATATCAGCTAGCTTAGTATATATGCTAATTTAACATCTTTGGTTCTTCTCACTAAAAAGTCTAAATGTATTTGCATTGCTTGGAGATACTTGATAAATATAACATTGAAGCTAGGCCCTGAACTAAGCATGAAAACTCTATTTATCTGTGTGAAACAGATAAATAGACCAGTTCTACATAGAAATAAATGGCAGTAGAATACTAATATCAGAACTATTTGAGTAAGATAACTAAAGCCCAAAGTCTAACTTTATGTCAGCTTATTAAAGTCATAAATTGCACTAAATCTAAATCACTCTGAAAACCACTTCATAAATGACATATGCTTGCTCCGTTGATTAAATCTCTTGAGAAGATCCATAGTACCTTAGCTAGTATTTACATATTTATATAGAAAAATTACAGCACTCAAAACTGCGTATTTTATTCATATTGCTAGTAAGGGTTAATATGAAAACTGATACATAGTTTCAAACAATACAGAAATTACTACTGGAATGCCTGCTTTCCATCAGAGGTCTGTCTCACTTTACTATAATTTCTTCTGAAAATGCTGTCATTCTAATAGTCTTCCCTCTGGACGCTCTACAAAGGCTCATTCCTAAAGACAACTTGATGAAGTAGAGCAAAGTAGCACCATTTTATTCTCAAAGTAACCTCGTAGCTATTAAAGAAGCTTGCTTTTCTCTTGGACACATTGAAAAGGGCAGATTCAACAGTAAGCTTCCAACTGTTAGTTTCCCTAGAATCTCGGGTTGTGTATAATTGGGTAACAAAATGCATTGCCTATTAGCTTTGTCTCAACCATCAAAAAAGTCAATCCATTAAATTAGTGTAAAGCTGTGTCTATCATATCTGCCTGGTCTAGAGAGAGAAAACTTGCTCTGAATAATGTTTTCCTATAAGTTTAAATCCGAGAGTTTATGGCCCTCCCTGGTGGTGCAGCAGATTAAATTGCAGCACTGCAGGCTGGCTGCAGCCGCTTCAGCACGAGTTCCATTCCCGGCCCAGAGGTGACCAAAACAGGGCACAGCAGACCTCTCCTGTCTCTCCCGCTGCTCCCCTCAGCAGTGTACTTTGTCAGTCGGCCTATTCTGCTCCCCACTCTGTTTCTGGGGAATCCTCTCACCTCCCCTGCACCTCTGGCCTGTACCCCAATTCTGTATGCATAAATAAGCAAATCTTTAAAAAAGTAAATAAATAAAAGTGTGTTGACCCTCAGTGTGCCCTACTTTCTGCCCACCTCAGCCTCTTAAAGTATATTCAGAAATTATTTGAATTCCCGAATTATTCATCTATTTGAAGTCCCGAATTATTCAGTTCAGAAAATGCTCCTATGTATTGGGGAATGTAGGGCAGTTCTGGAAACTACCATTAATAGCACAAGACATGGATCGTTTTTCATTATAAAAGAGAATGAAAGAGCGAAGCTGCTGTGTAGGTTTTCTGTAAATCAGGATCTCAGGTTCTCACTAAAAAGAGTCCTATGTTGTTATACATGACAACAATATACGGAGCATATTTGTTCGCGCAGTCAATTCTGTTAATTTGTTGAAAAGAACCTGTTAAGGGAATCATTTAGCATCCTATAAACAAAACAAAGGGTGCAAACTGTACACATTATTCTTTTCCACTTATTGAGTTGGCGGCAGTGAACACAAAGCAGCCTGCGTGTCTCTTTTGGAGTTAAGTAATTAGTTTCACATAGAATTTGATTTTAATTTAGAGAGATCCCTCTTTGGGTAGTACAGAAAATAAATTGAAGAAGAGAGACTGGAAGCTTGGAGAACATTCAGAGAATGTCAGGGGGGAAGGGTGGCTTGAAATAGGACACTGGCCACAGGAGGGGAAGGCCACTTCGAGAGAGAATGGGAGGTGTGTGAGGAAGGGAGAGGAAAGTTCTAGGTGTGGCAGGAGTTAGCTGAGGGGTGGAGGATGGTAGCCTCAGCCAGAGAGCAAGGGGAAAGTTAAAAATGGAGCAGGTGGTGTGGGTAGAAGGCAAAGATTTCTTACACTGGAAACATCCAGTTCTCCCAATAAAGACGCCTGGCGTGCAGTTAGAGATTCTTCCCTGGAACTTAAATCCAGCGTGGGAGAGACATGGATGTAGGGCGAGCCTCTGATATTTAGACTAGAACAAGATCTCCTGAGAGAAGTCAGAGACAGAACAGAATTTAAATGTTTCCTGCCCCAGAACCAAAAAATGAGAGGACAGCTCAAAGATAAACCTGCAGATTCTCCGTGCTCCAAAGTGGTCCCAGGAAATCAGAATCAAAGAACACCTTGATTTTCACATATTAGTGTAGGAAACGAATAATTGGAGAATAAGGAAAAAGTGGGGGATAAGACTTTATAAAACTGCCACTTCAGAAGGGAAGATCTGGTATTGAGGAGGGCAACATAAGTGACCCTTATGCTTTTCTTGATTTCTCTTTTGCATCAGGACAGTTGATTTGTACCATCAAAAGTACTGAAGAAAGCATTAGGATACAAAAGAACCAAGGGGACCTGGACTAATGAAAAATAGGGGGACGCGGGGGAGGAGGGGGAACAGGCCCAGGCAGGACTTGACCCTCTCTGGACTGTGGAGGGAGCCCCTGATGGCCCAGGTGTGCAGATACTTGCGACATTTCTAGATCGGGCGATTACAGATCAAGCTACCAGGGACGTTTGCATTCAGGCCCTCGTTAAACATTGACTTTCTTTTCTTTGAGTGATGGGGCTGTTACCGGGTGTGTTAGGAAGCTACCAGGCTGTTTTCCACATCGGTCTGCGCCGTCTTTTATTTCCAGGAGGTATGTCCCGCCTTTCTGTCAGGGCCTGGCGTTTTCAGAGAGCTGCTGTGATCTGAGGCATTTGCGAGCCTCCTGATGCCACACCCATTCTCCTTGCGCCTAAACCAGAAGGGCCGATGCGGGTTGCCCAGGAGGAGGAGTCACAGCGACGCCCACGGAGCCCGGCTGAGAAGCCTGGCTTGGGGGAGACCTGTTTCTCTTATAATGAGGAGCAAGCAGATGCACCTGCGTTTTCCCCCAGAAGCGACATTCCCTGTTGTACGGGACTGTAAACTGACCTCTCCCCCAGAAGGAAACAGGTATTTATGGCCACACTACCTGCCCTTCCCTTAAAGAGATCACGCAGAGCTGAACTTCAACTCGCGAGGTGCAGAAACTCAGCAGCCGCTGCGGAATCATCTCCCAGCGTTTGTTAATAGCAGCTTGACGTCCGTCACGTGTCATGTGTATGAGGCACTTTAACAGTGTATATTGTGTTTCTTAGGCCATTTTTGTTAAGTTATATATTTGCAGGATTGTGACCTTTTTTTTTTCTTTTTCATTTTTTAAAATTATTGTAGCATAAAGCTTGTTCATCACATTCAGTTTAGTTTTGATTTCTGTCTCTAGTGTGTTTTTGCCTCATTTCCGATTCTGATCATTTTGTCCTGTCTTCTTGGGAGGTGAGTCACGAGAGTCCTTCCAGTGTTAATGGTCTTACAGCCCATCATAGTTTGCCCCCTGTGATCTTTAAGCTTTCTTCTGGATTGTTTCCACTCTTAATTATTTTCATATAAATTGTGTGATAACTCTGGTCTTGTTTTCTCCTAACTTCTGATTTCCTATAGCTAGGTTAACCATTACTCTTTACTTTTTTCCTTTTCTTTATAAAGAAATCTATATAGTTTTCTGTCTCAGAGCTCCTTTAGGTTGTGAGATCTAAATTTTTTGTAACTGATTTGTTCTCAGTAGACTTAATCACCATTACAAGTTCCTTTTTCTGACCACGATAGTATATTTGTCCCTGTGCAACTCTATTTGAGTTTGCCCAACAGGTGGTTGGTGGGATAATTAAGATTAATAGTTTAAACTCAAACTTTTTGTTTTTTAATGTGGTCACATTTTAGTCCATATAAGTGAATTACTTTGAAGTTACACTTCAAACCCTTGGTGGGAACGTGAGGGAGGATGCTAGTCCCTGCATCACACACAACATCCTTCTGACTTCTCTGTATTTTCTCCAGACTGATAAATTATATGCTTCAAGGGGTGACAAAATGCTTTCCCAAAGTTTATTGGATTTTAAACCCAAGTAGCTGAAATTCTCCTGGTGATTGTAGATTTTTGCCTCAGATGTGAGTTGAAAGGACAATTTATTCATTGGAGAGATTCTCTTAGCTCAGGGATTGGCAAGTGATACACATGAACTAATTGTCATCCACAGCAATTCTGTTAACATCTGTGAGCTAATAGGTTTTCACATTTCCCAAACTTTGTTTAAAAAAAAAAAATTAAAGAGCAGAAAAAGAAAAAGGCCATCAGCTGTGAGATAAAGCAGCCTGGAAGCCTCAAACATTGCAGTTTACCAGGCAACAGAAGTTTGTCTTCATCTCTCACACTGTTAATCCTCTGCTCCTGCTACAGGAAATATGGAGCAGATGTGGCATGAGACTTTCAGTTCTGACACTATCAATACTTGCTTATTCTAAAATAGCATTCTGAGCAACTCAGAATTTTTTGAAAAGTTCTAAGTGTGCTGTGTGTTTGCACAATTTATAGGACTCGCTCTAGGAGAGCAGAGGCCCAACTGTTCATAACACCTCTAATTTTAACAAAGCAGAAAGTTCCACAGGTTACATGAGTACTCTGTTAGTAACATCGACCACAAGAGAAACTTCTAGTAACATCGACCACAAGAGAAACTTCTTCTGCACATTTGTACCACTCACAGCTGGCAAAGCAGATTTCATATATGTGACCTGTAGTTCACAAACTTCCATAATGGATTTTTCTGTCTGATGTGATGCATTTGGCTGGTGTCTTCATGTGGCTGTTAAATAGACTGCCACGTGACATTTGTTTAAAGGAAGGTTGCATCTTAAAGGACATTGGTCTATGTAAGAAGGATTCAAAATTATCTTAGCTTTTCAGTTTTTTTGATGCAGAGGTGTAGATCTTAAAGATGCCATAAGAATCAGCTGTGTAAGTGACTTTGATTTCATCAAAGTGTTTGAAAGAGCTTACAGGGCTAATGACCACAGTTAAGGCTACAATTTGGGAAACTGAGAATAGAAAAGGATAATTGTGTCAAAATTTCAGAAACAAAAAAAAAGGGGAAGATGTGTTGTTTCAGAAGTCAAGTGCACATTTCAGCTGAGGTAGAAAAAACTACTAAGTGTTGCATTTAATATTCAGATACACAGTGACAAACATCACTGTGTTGTCTGACTAGAAGAAATGTTTTCCCAGATGAAGATTCGATATTCAAGCAGAGGTCAGCATCACAGTGGGTAAACTTATTCTATGATGATGAAATGGCAACTGCAGAACATGTAATTGTACCCCTCATCTCTCCCTTCAGCACTCTTGGTATTAGCCAAAACTCTTACTTCCTTAAAAAATAGATAAAGGAGGAAATTGGCTACATGACAGAAAAAGCAAGAGGTTTTCCCCAGTGCATGGGTCTGTGGACTTAGATGCTGCATCAGGGCCCTCACTTGGGGCCTCTTGGCCTCCCTCTGAGGTGTCCCTTTATGTCAGCAGAGCAGCCACAGGAACTTGTGGACAGAGGGCCTCAGTCCCCAGTAGTTTTGTGACAGGGCAGCCCAGAGTGGACTGGGCCGCCTGTCTGTGGGCCTCACCCACGCTCGCAATTCGGGTGTACTGCAGGGACACACAAAAGGGTCAACAACGGGTTTATTTACAGAAGGGGAAAGGAGGTATAGGAAACAACACAGGGAAAGAGAGCAGGATACAAAGTCACTGGAACACCTTACCGGCTAGGCTGACTGAGCACGCCGAGTCACGCGGCCCAGAGAGCTGTTTCCCAGAGGGAGAGAGCCGCAGTCACGTCCTATTTATCCCCCAATGTCCCAGCATTCCTGCTAGCTCCGCCCTTGGGTCCGCCCAGTTCTCTCCCTGGTGCTGCTGGGAGTTGTAGTTTCCCATCACTGGAGTAGGGGTAGAGTCTGAAAGACTCTGCAGAGTTCCTTTAGGACATCCTTCCCCTTAACGTCTGGGGCTTTGTTTCGTGTCCTGGTTTCATGTGGCTGGAGTCCCGGGTGTAGACCTGTCTGTGCCCCCTCTCCGCACTCACTGCCTCACTCCCTGAGCTCGGGCCGCCTGTCCCTGGTGATCCACCTGCTGCCACGCGACTTTCATGCCAGGTGGTCTCTGCTTTCTCCTGGGAACTTCCCCTTAGTCATGGCAGAATGTTAGGGCCCCAGCTTAAAAGTCTTATCTGTGAAATGTCTTGCTTAAAGCTCTCATGGCTTTCTAGCCTGGGATGGGAAGTGCTCCTGGGACCTCGCTGTGGCCTCCATCTCTCCAGCATCAAGCCTGGTCTTTAAAAAGCAGGCAACAGCCCCCCCTCCACCCCCAAGTAGCGCAGCGGCCTAACACTCAGCACTGCAAGTGAGCAGCTGCTGCTTTAGTGCGAGTTCGACCCCCACCCAGAGGTGACCCACAGGGCGCGGCAGACCTCTCCTGACCCGCCCTCTGCTCCCCTCAGCTGTGCGCTTCATTGATCTGCCTTTTCTGCACCCCGCTCTGTCTCTGGTGAGTCCTCTCACCACCTCTGGCCTGCCCCCAGTTCTGTATGCATAAATAAGTAAATCTTAAAAAAGAAAAAAACTAGAAGTGCCTACCAAAAATAATTACATTCTTAAGAACAAACAAACAAAAAAGCAGGAAACATGGGTGATTGCATGTGGTGTGACGTAAACCCCCGTCACAGAACCCACCTCGGCCTCGGTGCCAGCCGTGTGGCTGACCCGGAGGGAGGGCTGCAGGGAACCCGGGCCCAGGTCCAGATGGGCTTGCGCTCAGACGCAGGCGGGGGAGCGCGGCCCTCTGTTGAATTGCTAGTGGCCTGGAGCATGGTGAGGGCCACTCTGGGCGCGCAACGCGTGTTCTGCCCCCGGCATTTCCCTGGAACTTAACCCCCCTCTTCCTTTTCTAGGCCTTCCCCGGGAACACCAACTCCGACGGCGTGGCCCGGCACGACCTGCAGCACCCGGTGGTGGCGCGCTACGTGCGGGTGGTGCCGCTGGACTGGGGCGCCGAGGGCCGCATCGGGCTGCGGGTGGAGCTGTACGGCTGCGCCTACTGTGAGTACCGGCCGCGTGCAGGGAGGTCGGGCTGCGCGTCGCCTTCCTGCGGGGAACCGCCGGCCGGCCGCGTTCTGTGGAGAGGTGCGAGGGCGGTGCACAGGCAGCTCTCCCGGGAGAGCGCGCACCTGGGCGGACACCTGAGGCAAAGGATTCGGGAAGGGACCTCAAAGACAAAGCAGCAGAGCTGGATAAGACGGCCTGGCAGCTGGGGAAGTAGTTAGCCCGTGGAAGCAGACGTGTGGCATCATCACGCCCCGCTTGACTCTGTCGGGGCTGGGGGCGGGCACGTGGTCGACCTTACGGCCAGTCCCCTTGGGCGTCTTTAAAGTCAAGCACTGAGTTTTCATGAGTCAGTTATATTTTATATGGTTGTAAGTTTTGTTTGCTCCTTTTCCAAGTTTACTTGGTTAGCGAGAATACTTCTTTCCCATCATCTTGTTTTAAATCTGTATGTATTTTTAATTTAAATGCATTATGCACTGTGTGTGTGTGAGAGAGAGAGAGAGACAGAGAGAGACAGAGAGATAGAGACAGAGAGAGAGACAGAGAGATAGAGAGAGACAGAGAGAGAGACAGAGAGACAGAAAGACAGAGAGACAAAGAGAGAGAGAGACAGAGAGAGAGAGACAGAGAGAGAGAGACAGAGAGAGAGAGACAGAGAGAGATGATGCATTCCAGTGCATGGATCTGACTTTTGCTGTATCTGTCCTTTCTGCTCGCTTTTGCCCACGGTGCTGGTTTTCTCCTCCTCCTGTTCTTTTCCTTTCTCCCCGTCTTCCCCCTTCTTATCCTTCTTTCACCGGCCCTGCTCATCTTTATCCTTGTGCTTATCCATCCTTCACTGTGACCTTAATGTTTTCAAGCCTTTTATCTAGCACTTCTTTTAGGCCAAGGTAAATGATGAATTCTTCTGGAGAGGATTCATCTTTGCTTTTTCGTTTCTGGGAAGGTGCTACCAGCTCAGAATGGCTTTAAATGTTGCTTGTGTTTTATTTAGGCTGCTAGTTAATGTAAATTTCATCTCCAAACATGTGATTTGCCAGCCCTGCTATTACAACATGAATTCTCTGGTAAAATGTTTTCTGCTCCTTCCAGTATTTTTTTCTTCCTGTTTTTGCCAATTGGCCAGGGAAACAGGGATGCAGGATAGGGACAGGAGGGAGATGAGGCACCAGCTGTGTGCTGGAAGTTTGCTAATGGGTTCCTCCTACAGCCCCAGAACAGTCATGCCTTCCTAGAACCAGAAAATGACAAATGCTTTAATGGCCAAACTTTTTAAAGTTAACCAGACTCTGGTGGTTCATAATAAAATATATATAAAGCTTCTACCCTGTATGAATCTAATTGTGGAGACTGGTGAGAATAGTTACAAGAACTATCCAAGTACCATCATTAGCTGTGGTCAGTGCTGCTAGGTACAGAATAAATAGTTACTGTGAAGGGGCCGTGGAGACCATTTATGAATTTCTATGGGCGTTTATTTTATTTGATGGTCACTTTATTATAGCAAAGATAATGAGCAGAGAGACACACATGTAGTTTTCCAGAGAATGTAAGCCTCCCGGAGGAAGCTTTAACTTTGCAGGACAGACCTAAAAAGAGCCCAACTTACATTTGCATCTGCTCTCGTCCTTTCTGGTCAGGTGCCCAGGTGCGCGTCACCCCTTGTTCACACATGTTTTTGATGACAGTACCATGATGGGAAGGCCAAAGTAAATGTGATACTTTTGTTGAATGACTGATTTTTTTTTTTTAAGAAGCATATTCTGCTGTCAATAAGTGAAAAGTAGGTAACACTCTTCATGGAAATGGCCACATATAATCCCTTGCGTTAATAATTATTGATTGAGTACTTTTTAGGGGTCATGAAACTTACTAATTATTAGTCACAGCACAGTGAATAAAGAAAGCATGGCTTGAGAGACAAATTGGGGCGATTAAACTGGTGCTTATTACAATGCAAATGGTGAAAGCTGACATTCCCCAGGGGCACTGGCCTGAGCAGTGGGGCTGGGAGGAGGCAGGTGTTTCGGTGCCACTGCACAGATGCTCCCACTGCGCTGCCCTCCTGCTCCTTCATTTTTTTTTAAGGTTTATTTATTTGTGCATACAGAACTGGGGTGCAGGGGGCAGTGAGAGGATTCACCAGAGACAGAGTGGTGAGCAGAACAGGCACATGGACGAAGTACACAGCTGAGGGGAGCAGCGGGAGAGGTCCACGGGGCCCCGTGGGTCACCTCTGGGGCTGGGAATTGAACTCTCACTGAAGTGGCTGCGGCTGGCTAGCAGTGCTGTGTCCTAACCCGTTGCGCCACCAGGGAGGGCCCTCTGCCCCTTAATTCTAAGGAAGTGAACTTTCTTGATCAATAATAGGTCAATGAAGGAAGTATATTGACACGCCATCCCACCCTTCCCTGTTACTATTTACTTCTTGAAGGTAAAAATTCGCCTGATTTTTATCCCCCTAAAATTTTTCAGTTGCCTACAAATGGAATGATAACATACCTACAACTTTCCACCTATCTTCATTTGTTCACAGTAACATTTGTGAGGCTCTTTAAAGGTATTCATTCATTTTCAAGAGTATTGTTCTGCTGTATGAATAGTCTACGGGTGTCGATTCATTTCCTGTCGAAGAGCATCTGAGCAGTTTTGAGGTTTTGACTGTCTCAGAATCGCTGTGAACAAGTCTCCCGGGCCTAAAACTAGAAAGGGGATGTTGCATATCATATCCCAATTGGGCCTATCTGGAGGTTCAATTTCTGCCCATGACAGACATCTCCTAAGTTGGTTGTTTTGATTTAGTCTCCCAAAAGGGCTACACTTGAGTTCTGTCACATCCTGCACAAATTTAAACTTCCAGGGTTCTCAGGTCTCAGCCCTCCTGGTAGGTATTCGTTCTGCTCTGTCATTTTGGTTTTAATGATCCTTTTTCTGATGTTGAATGAGGTGGTGCTGACCGGCCTTCTGTGTCCTCTTTGTTTTGAGATGGTTCGAGAATCTTGTCCATGTTTCTATGGGTTGTCTTTTTAAACGTATTCCTACTGTTATAGAAATAGCCACCTTTCCCCATATTCTCATTGTGATAGTGAGACTTTTATTTTAGTTTTGAGATGACTTTTCTTAAAAATAACCATTTTAAAACCAACCCTGCCCTTGAGGTTATTTTAGAACTCACAGGGAATTGCAAAAACTTTCCCAAAAGGCACCTATTTGTCTGACTCAAGTGTGGCTTAAAATCGAGTGTCTTCTATCATTCTAACATGTACATTTGTGAGGTTTTGAGTTACTGCTGTCATGGACTTTTTCATTAATTCTGGACCGTGACTCTCACCAGACAAGAGGGAAAAAATAACTGAAGCTAAATAAATAGGAAGCTAAACTTTTCTAGGGTACAAACTTCTTGGGGATAGATCATGTTTGAAAGAGTATTAATACTTATCCCAATAGATGTTAGTGGAGTAAGTGAGAAATTGGCGACATTAACTAGAACAGAGGTTTGAAAATAGCATTGTAGTAGATTGTGCTAAATTGGATAATAGCACTGTAGTAGATTGTGCTAACTTGGATAATGCTCCCCCTCCATCCCAAGAATTACCAGTCCTGGTTCTAGAACCTTCCTTGATAAGGCAGAGTCTTTGCAAATGCTACTAAGTTAATGGCCTTAACATGTTGATAGAGTTAAAGGCCAGGTGTCAAATTTCCCTTTACCTGGAACAGGTGCTGTCACTGTGCCTCTGAGTCCCAGGCTAACCCTTTCAACTGGTGCCATTGGGAAAGAGAATGTTAGGGTATCCTGCTTGATGTGGGGGCTCCTTCTGCATGCCCCGCCCCCCGGTAGGACCTTCTGGGGAGCACAGACATTCTCAGCAGAGGTAGGCAGAGGGAATTTCACTGATCGAAGGCAGCAGGGCTAGGAAGAGAGGCAGGGGTGGGTGTGATGTGGGGACGAATCAGGGAGTGTCAGCACCAGCAGCGGGGAGGGCGGAGGCTCACTGCATGGGGTGGGGGTGTCTGTCCCGTGGGCACCCATCAAGCTGTCAGAGGTGCCCTCCTCGGTGGTGTAGTCCCAGGACCTGCTAGGGGAGGCCCAACATGACTGACTGACACCATAGATGTCATCATAAATAGTTCATCTAAGCCAGGACTTGGGCTTTGTGTGTGTTTCCGGGCTTGTCTTGAATATAACAGGTACACATATTCCAGTGAATTGGAACTCGTTTTAAACGATGCCGTCTCTCTACCGTTAATGTTCCCTGAGTTTAGTTGGAACAAAAGATACCATTGTTTTTAATACTTAGTAATCATGTTCTATCTCTCCTGACCCAGTCAGCCTTTTCTGCAGACTTCAAGGCTAATCTCGCTGTCCACCGGGGGGACTGTGTGGAGCAGAAGGGGAAGTCTCGGTTCAGTAATTTAAAAACAATCATTATGGCAGCAACACTTAAATGTTCATTTTACACACAAGCCCAACACAGTGTATTGATTAAAGTAGCTCGTGTTTTTGATGACAAACACTAAATTAGTCTTTAACTACAAGACTAAGGTCAGCACCTTGGGAAACCAGAATACATACAACTGAAGTAATTTTTATATATGTCTTCAGTATAGATGAACGATTAATAAAGCCTAGATATTTCATCTGAATCAAATCAGAGTGAAAATGAGTCCCGGCTGGAGGTGGGTGGGGTGGGGGGTGTGGGGGGGGACGAGGTGGAGGAGCGATAAGGACCAGCCAGAGACCACGGCCACGGCCACACCCGTGCTCTGTCCTCCCGTGCTGGCTGCTGACATGCCCTCTCCCAGGACACAGCCCGCTGCCCAGCTCTCGGGTCCTGCGCCCGCAGATACGGCCACGTGTGTGGCTTCGCTTGCTAGGGCTGTTGTGACAAAGCACCACACATTATGTGACTTCAGGAGGCAGGAATTTATTCCCCCCCTGTTCTGGAGGGCGGGATCAGAAGGAACCACTGGCGGCTCCCAGGGGAGACCATCCCATGTGGCGGGCGCTCCCTGGCTGTGTGGCTTCCTCCCGCTCCCTCCTCTGCACGTGGCCTTCTTCCTGCTGTGTGTGTGTCTGTGTCTTCACGTGGCCTCTGGGGAGCAGCAGCCCCAGGGTGCTTCCCGCTGCAGCCTCATGCTGTTTCAGGGTAGACACGAATTGGTAGCATCATTCAGTGCACACGCACACACACACACACACACACAGGCGTGTGTATATTAAGCACAATACAACACAACAGATATTCTTTAACATTAGTAACCATTTCTGTGTTGATCCATTTAGCTGAGCAGAGAACTAAAGCACAGTTCTGTAAGTCAGCCATGTTTTCTGTTTCTGTCAGGCATTTCATTCTGCATATTAGAAAAGGGTCCAGCACACGGGTACTTTGTGTTCATGACTTTTTGTGCTTATCTCTCTCTCTCTCATAGACACTCAGAGTAATAGACTCATTATGTTGCAAGGGGTGTCGATATTTGTGTGACACAGATTCATGTGTCTCATTTACATGTATTGAATTTCACTATTTGCAAATCATTTTGCTAATTTGCAACCTAAAATTCACATCCAGCCATAGATGACTTGTGCTTCGGATACTATAGTGGTATCCCACGGCCTAGAGCATTGCTAACTTTAACTAGAGCCCTCTCCCCTTACCTCTGTAGTCTGATTTCCTATTATTTACATGCTCCTTTAGTAGGATAATTCATACTTTCGAAATACATGACACATTTTAACAGTCATCCAAGAGTTCCTCTCTATACCTTCTCCACTGTTCTTCACCTACCACATTTGTCTTAATCTTCCAAGACTCCATTGGGATTCAGTCCACACAAGACTGTTCCGAATTCGGGAGAGGAACCCCATCACTGTTTTCTTTACTCCCATCATACCATGGGAATAAGTCAATGACATTCACTAAATCACCCCTCAGAGCTGCAGACTGTGAGCTGGGGGTGGGGGGGGGACGGGTCTCCACACCACTGTCTTCACCATCAGCATTCTGTTCATTGGCAGATTCACGCACAATGAATGTTCACGGAAACTGAGCTAATGTCCTATGTAATGAATGCAGACCCAGTTTATTTCCTCAGATAAGAGTGACCACTGTTGATGTTGTACATTCTGCTTTCAGAGACTGGATGAGGGCATACAGCATCTTGACATAATTGCTAAACTGATTGTGTTCATAAATGTTCCAGCAGAGCTAAATAAAGCCAAGAACTAACAAAGAAGGATAGTACCTTTGTCATTTAAGTGCTTCTAGACCTTGTATTATTTCTACTTAAGATCATTTAAAATCACAATTTGTGAGGCTATTTTGTGGTTAACATACCTCATGTGTATGGATATTCACATGTACACCTATGTATACATGTGTCAGAGGAAAAAATACAACACTCTTAATTAATTTTGTCTAATTAATGTCAAATAAAATCCATATAAAATAAAATCTAGTCAGTACAAAATAGACTTAATAGTTTTCAGTGCTAAGTTACACATAGTAAAGAGACCCAAACAGGTGCTTTTACTCATGTCTGCATTTCTGAATTAGCAGTAAGAATACTTCTATTGTGGAATAAGAAGAGATACTTTTTTTGGTTTTATTTATTTATTTTTTTGGTAAATACGAGTCTAAAATTATTTTTATAAAATAGGAGGGTAAGCGTATTAAAACAAAACATATACACACATCATGATAATTGGTTGAAGACTGAAAATAATGTAACAGAAAGTCACCGTGATTCAGAACAGCTTAAAAAGAAAGTATTTTTATTAACACAATGAACCATTTGGATACTCGACGAGAACTTTCAAACTACCATCCTCCCAGGAGACTGTCTGCTCAGATCCCTTATTTAACTAATGAGGAAACCAAACTCCACAGGGTTATGTGACCAGCATAAGTGAATTAATTAAGGATCTCAAAATCCTGAGTAAAAATCAAGTGCACTGCTCTCTCTCTGATATTGGTACTTCTTGCCACTAGTTAATTCTTTTCTTCTCCACTGACAAGGATGTTTTATAATCAGATTGATGGTCTATGGGAAATATTACTTTGTAGATCCTAACAACTATTAATATTAGCCCACAGTTTCACTTGCTAAGTTCAGCATGGAAATATCTATGTATTACACAGCTTACATATCCCATAGAAAAATCCAGAGGTTCAGTCTTCCTAATCTGCATGTACGGGCAACTTGTAAATAAACAAATCTTAAGTTTTCTTTGAATTTTGGCACAGAAAGTTTCATCAGTCTCCATTAGGGTATTTCCTTGTAGAATCTCTGTTTGTGAGACATTTTAACTACCACTTACACATAGTTAATCCTTATTTATGTTAGGCAGTTGCAAACAGAATGAAAGGCAAAGTTAAAGCTATACAGTCCGTCAGCATTTCACTTATAATACCTTTTTAATATGTGGAAAGAAGTAAAATTTAAAACACTGCAAATATCTACTAAGAGATTCTTTTATTAGCTTTTATTCTTGAATTGTTAGTCTTAATTATCACCTATTTAAATTAGCTTAGCTTGGGAGAGAAGAACAAATATTTAAAATGGCAGTCATCACCTTCATGAATTAAATGTAGCAATGTAATAAAACAATCATTTGTATGCCAACTCCAATTTTTCTTTAAAGATTTATTTATGTATGCATACATAAATACAGACCAGAGGTGCAGGGGTGGTGAGAGGCTTCACCAGAGACAGAGTGGGGAGCAGAACAAGCAAACTGGCGAAGTACACTGCTGAGGGGATCAGTGGGTAGACAAGAGAGATCGACTGCACCATGTGGGTCACCTCCCTGGTAGGGGTTGAACTTTCACTGAAGCAGCTTCCGCTAGCTTGCAGAACTGTGTCCCAACCTGTTGTGCCACCAGGGAGGGCCCGTGACTCAAAATTTTAAGCGATCCAAGTTACTTGAATATAGCACTAAACATTAGAAACCAGTCATTTTACACACTTTATAATCATTAGACCAGCACCAGACCCTTTATACCTATACTTCAGAAGAATTATCACAGTATTATTGTATACTCCTATTCTGAATGGAAGGTGTACTTATATGCATAATCCCATGCATAGTACAGATTTATGTATATAATATACACATGTATTTTACAGACAGTATCCGTACCAGACATGACGTGTATGTAGTATTTCATATGCGGAAAAGGTAGCCTACTAGTTGCAAGGTGGTGGTCTAGGGGGCGGTCAAGGCAGCCTTGAGCTGCCCTCCCCGAGGGTGGTGCCCTGCAGCCATGTGGGGAGCACCAGCAGCCTGTGCAAGAAGGATGTGGACCACCTGGCCGCTGGCCCACGTCTGGCCCCCCGCTGGGCATGGGCTTCATCCTAATGGCCTCTTCTCACTCCTTCTAGAGGAGGGACTCCAGACCAGGGTCATGGGACGGCTGGTCCGCTGACCCCCTCCCCCCCAGGGACAGCTGAAGATGACAGTGGAGCTGCAGTCGTGTGTGCTCATGGCCCTGGGGGCAGGACACCACCCCTGGGGCCCACGTGAGGCTGAACACGTTCAGCCAGGGGCTTCCCGAACCGGCCGTGGAGCACCAGGAGGCGAGGTGACCCTGGTCTCCACGAAGGTGGAGACTGACTGGTCTGAATAGTGTAGTGGAAGCAGCTCAGAATTCAGCAGATCTTGTGCCTGGCCCTGGGTAGGGAGGGAGCCTGGCCCGGTGTCTTACCCCAGTTCCCAGCTGCGTCACGGCCAGGCCGTTTGAAGCCTTCCGGATTTTCGTCAAGGTACATAAAATGCTGAATCTTAAGTTTGGCCTTATACCCCAGAGTTTTGATGCTGATTTCTGAAATATTTGGTGAAATGAGTGTCTAAGAGGCTAGTCTATAAGTCTCACTGAAGGATCTCCCCTGTCAGTGCAAGTGCACTGTGGGTGTCGCCCCCCCCCCCCGGCCCGCAGCACCCTATTGTCTTCCTCCCCCACTGTGCGCTGGCTTGTCCGTGCCCTGCTGTGCAGCTCCCCACTGACCCCAGCAGCTGAGCATCACGTGAGGAACTCTGGAGACAGATGCAGGATTCATTTAAAAATTTGCTTCACAAGCTACATGCAAAAAAAATGAAACTAGCTCACTCCTCATACCATACACAAAAACCAACTCCAAGTGGATGAAAGACCTGGACATAAGGACAGAAACCGTAAAATACCTGGAAGCAAAGATGGGCCAAACACTACACGACATACACTT
>NW_004567143.1:2562284-2564541 GCF_000260355.1 Condylura cristata
AAAAAATTGCTTTACAAAGTCACTCTTTACTTTTGAACCAAATATGTACTTGGAGGAATCATTTGTGTTAACCGTATTTTGGAGTAGAGGATTATCCTTGATGATAGGCAATAGTATGTGAAAGGAGATGGCACTCCAGTTTTAATGTTGCAGTTACGTAATGAAGTAGTTGTTTAAGTTTTCCAAACCCCTGTTTCTCTCACCTCAAAGTGGCAATACTAATACTCTGTAGATTTGTCACGGGGATTAAATGAGTTAATAAATGTAAAGTCTTCACAGTGCTGGCTTATGGTAAGCACTCCTTGGTGCTGTTCACATTTCTCGGTTGTTGTAGCAAGTATTTGGGCTATGTAGTCACTGTTTATGTATTTTTTATATACTCAGCTCTGAGATGCATTTTATTATCCAGCATCTGTTCCTAACTTCATAAAAGTACATGACTTTAACATTAATTAAGCATCAAAAATGTGGTCTTAATGCCCAGGAGAGTAGTAAGTGTTTCCTAGAAGGAGTTGCCTTCATATCAAAATACCACTTCCAGTGCCTATTTGAGATGTGCTCTGAAAATGATTAATGTCAAAGAAGATCAAGAAACAGGTGTCAAGGACACAAATCCTGCTCCTTGGAAGGCTGCCATTGATCTGACAGAGGAGCCAAGAGCTCCCCGAATGAGGTAAAGTGGTTCTAAGGGAACCCACCCCCTGCAGAACTGAACCCCCTCAGCTCTGGCCTGGCTACTGTCATGCTGTATCAGTGGGGGCCTGATGGGTTCATTTCTATTAAAATTCAGTCCGTAGATGGGTGCTGAGTCTGGCTTATAGTTGATATTACTGAAATATTTTTGAAAGAGTGAATCCCTGTTTTATCCATCAAATATATAGAAAGTTTGTAATAAATAAATAGGTGCTCATCAAATAACAAGTCTGCAGATGTGAGACACAGCCAGACTCACATGTGGGAATTTTAGTGACAGTTATGGGTAAGGAACCAATGAAAATCTGTTTTCTTGCTGATAGAAAACAGGGATTATTGCGAGCCCGTGGAGTGATGAAGAGATGCATGTGCCTGATGAAATAGAGAATAATCATAGTTAAATTACCTTTAGATAATGAACTAAATCATAGGGAGATCAGGAAAGGAAGGCAAAACATCTAATAATTAACATTGAGCTGGCCAAAAGGAATGAAAAACAGGCCTATCTTACACTCAGTGAATCAGTGACATCAAAAGCATCAGAATTATTCTCATGTCACAATTCTCTTTCTCAACTATTTGTGTGATCATCTTAACTTCATAGGAAATTAGGTATATGTAAGTTGGCAAGTGATGATTATACTCCCCTTTGAGTAAGAAGCAATGAGGAAGAAATGAGGGGTGGGAGGGAAAAAGGATGGAAACACGGAAATGAATACAGAACATGTACTTGTTGATAACACCTTTGGAATGCCCTTCATTGATTTAGAAAACAGCCCTCACACCTTTTGAAATGATGTTCTAAAGCAGCGAAGGACAAAGTACAAATACCTGCATTAAAATGCTGAGTTGCCATCAACCTGCTATTTAAAGTGCCATTTTAAATTTTAATTCTGGAGGGTTTTAGTGATGATGCATTGAGTGAACATTAACAAAGGGTTATTAAAATTCTGATGGCAACTAGATTGAGCTATCACAATTCTCATGACAAATAGTTCATAAAATTATTCCACCCGCTATGAAAAAGACAAAATTAATACACACAGCGCTTTGCTGTGCTGTCTGTCTAGCCACAAAAGCCTCCCCACCTGACGAAAAGAGGCTGTTTGTCATAAAAAGCCAGCAAGAACGCCGTGGCTGTTCACACTGGTTTGTGTGGATGTGACGCTTCCCCTTGGCTTGGCATTTTTCACAGAAGATGTGTTGCTTGGATCCTTCTGAATTGCAGGTGTGTCATCTCTCTCCTCCTGCCGTCTTACCCATCTCCAGCCATCCATGCTTATAGTATAATTTCCCATAAATAGTTACAAGATAATCATTTAATCTGAGAGGAGTCTATTAAATGTCAAACTATCCCAGGTGAAAAATGAAGCAGGAGAGTCTGTAGGGAGGGGAAAGTTTTTCTTTTCCATCTTCAATAAATGTACATGGAACAAATCCTTTCTTAGAAATCTGTAAGTCTCATGTACTTGCCCTCATTTTAATTTAGACAAGTATGAAACTTTTAGAACTGTAAATCTTTACATTTCACAGTACTTTTTGTTCAATTTCCAAATCTTGTAAA
>NW_004567143.1:2565874-2573187 GCF_000260355.1 Condylura cristata
TTGT
This sequence comes from Condylura cristata, assembly GCF_000260355.1. Taxonomy (NCBI): domain Eukaryota; kingdom Metazoa; phylum Chordata; class Mammalia; order Eulipotyphla; family Talpidae; genus Condylura; species Condylura cristata. Next base: position 2,565,879 of record NW_004567143.1, read on the forward strand.
GGAGAATAACAGCGTCCCACCTTTTAAAGTGGGGGAATAGACACAATGAAGACTATATCTTCAGGATAAGCAATAAAATAGGTTCACTTTGTAGTAGAAATCTCGATAAGCGTTTATTTCCTTTTTTATTTAACAGACCAAGTTAGGCCAGATCTACTGGGGACCGAGAATGACATATCACTATTATAAAGAATGCCATCTTAGCACTTAATGTCATGGTCTCCTTACATCTCAGTTCATTAAGAGTTAATTTTGCCTTACTAGTATTCTCCAGGTGTGTTTTCAGTTTCTTGAAGCTATTCCTATCCTCAGCAACCAAAAATGTAACTTGTACAAAATAGCAGTCATTTATAGATGGAAATAAGTTGAAATATATTTCTAATTTTGCTAAATATTAAAGTCAAGACTCTTCAAGGAGATAGTGTTATCTTGTAATATTGACTTTATAGTTTGAATTTGCCTGTGTTCCAAACTCCAGAGTGAAATTAAGGTGGGAAAGGTAGTTTTACAGGGGAGCGCTTTACAAATTAATTCAAAGGGTGAAGAGCAAAAATTTAAAATCTGCAACTGGAACTTGATGTTCAAATATCTGATGCATCAAAGGTCACGTTGACCTATTGTCTGAGAAAAATGCCTTCTCAGTGATCCATAACGATGCTTTGAACGGAAGCATCTGTAGGTTGTAACTTTCAGCACCTCCTTGTCAGCAGTAAGGTTATTACGTTCACTTCTGTTACCAGTATGGCCCAGAGATCAGAGAATTAAGATCCCTCCCCTTGTTGCTAACACTGTTCTGAGAATAGAGTCCATGACATGTCTCTCTGGCCCCAGATGAGTTGAAGTTGCCTTTAGATGTCCTTCCCTTAATTATAACCTAGATGAACATTGTTTTGTTGTAGATGTGTCCAGTAAAAATTCTGCCCTCGGGCTCTCCCTGGTGGCGCAGCGGGTTAAAGCACAGCACTAACAAGCTTAAGACACTTCTGCATAGTTCGATCCCCACCTGCCCCAGAGGAGATCCACAGGGCGCAGCTGACCTCTCCTGACCCGCCCGCTGCTCCCCTCAGCAGTGTACTTCGTCGATCTGCCTATCCTGCTCCCCTCTCTGTCTCTGGTGAATCCTCTCACCCTCCATATCTCTGGCATGTACCCCAGTTCTATATACATGAAAAATAAATCTTAAAAAAAAAATCTGTCCTCAAGGACTTTATTGATTTTATTTGAATACTCTGGAGATTCTGGACTTTCTAAAATTCTTGCTATGGTCAGTCATAATTAAAAACTAGAAAGTGCACATATTCTCACAGAAACTGCATTTGAGCAGAGTAAAAGTGGGAGAATAGTCAAATAATACTTGTTATTAAAAAAAAAAATGAAATAGATTCACTCCCATAATATAAACCACGAGTATTTCTTTGTCTTTTTTCTTTTCTTTTCTTTTCTTTTAATTTAACAGACCTTATTGGGACAGATCTACTGAGGACCAGGACTTGTATATTACTGTTATAAAGAATGCTTTCTTATTACATTTCTTTTTGGTTACTGTTTACAGTGTAACAGTGGCAATGAAAAATGACTTCAATCAATTATGTGGCTTTATTGAGATAATTTTCAAGTAAAATCATGTACACTTAAAAGTGTACAGCTTGATCTGCTGGTATCAGACAACTGAGCTAATTTAGCTGTGATTTAGGTAAGTCAACGTCATCTTAGCTCAATGCCAAACTCATCCAATGTCCTGTTTCTGCATATTTCAGATCCTTTTCCTTTACATTCTTCATAGTTTCCTATGCTGTGTAGCAGCTTCCCACAAAGTTGAAATCTTAAAGTGATTTCCATTTACTGCTTCACCATGTCCACGGACCCCCTGTCTGAGGATGGCTTAACTGGACTGTGGGCAGGAGTCCAGCCGTTCACCCAGACTGTGTTCGCATCCCAAGCCAGAGCTTGCTCCAAGCACCGCCTTTCTGGGGGCAGTCACCTCTGGGACTGCAGAGCTCATAATGTCTTGCTTCACTATAGTCTCGATTCTCTAACCTTTAGACCCATTAAAAAAAAAAATCTGAGTAACATGGGCTTACAACTATATAGGCTCCAGGACTATGTAGCATTATAGTTTGACACCTTTATGTGCTACATTATTATCTTTGCCAAAAGTCCAGTTTCACCCTGGCTCTGTTTCTTTAGTAGTTTGTTGGCAATTATAAGATGGGTCTCATCGTCTCATTGCATCTGCACCTCCTCTTCCACTTGATTTACCTGACCCCTCTGGTACTCACCCTGTGTCTCTTCCTCATCCTCCAGAGTAGATTCTATGCTTTTAATCTTTCTCTTTGTATTTTCAATGAAGCGCTAGTGTTAATCCCTCATATTCCATCCATGTTGTTGCAGATGGCAAAGTTCACTGTTTTTTTTTTTTTTTTTTGGTAACGGAGTACTTTTTCACTGTATATAGCACATCTTCTTTATCCAGGCAACTGTCTGTGGTGTTAGAATGTTCATACCTTGGCTATCGAAAATGATGTTGCAGTGAAGATAGGGATGCAAATATCTTTTCAAATTAGTGTTCCATCTTTGAAAAGATACCCAGAATTGGAATTTCTAGATCATGATCTCAGCCTTCTTTTTTTAAGATTTATTTACCCATGCACAGAAACGGGGCACAGGCCAGAGGTGTGGGGGTGAGAGCATTCACGAGAGGCAGAGTAGGGAGCGGAATGGGCAGGTGTACTGAGATACACTGCTGAGGGGAGCAGTGGAAGGGTCAGGAGAGGTCTGCCGGGCCATGTGGGTTACACCCTTGGCAGGGATTGAACTCGTTCTGCAGTGGCTGTGTCAGCAGCATAGTGCAGCGCTTTAACTCCTTGGGCCACTGGGGAGGGCCCTCCACCTTCTTTTTAAAGGCCTTGCATGCTTAGATTAGGTCACTCACGGTGGTCACCTTTTTTTTTTTTTTTAAGATTTATTTATTTGTGCATACAGAACTGGGGTACAGGCCAGAGATGCGGAGGGTGAGAGGATTCACCAGAGACAGAGCGGGGAGCAGAACAGGCAGATCGATGAAGTACACTGCTGAGGGGAGCAGCGGGCGGGTCAGGAGAGGTCTGCCGCGCCATGTGGTCACCTCCGGGGCAGGCGGGAATCGAACTCATGCGGAAGCGGCTTTAGATTCTCAGTGCTGTGCTTTAACCCGCTGCGCCACCAGGGAGGGCCGATCACCTTTTTTAAGTAACATAAAATCAGCAGACTAGGGACCTGTGAGGGTCAGTATTTGGGTCAACTTCACTAGGTTTTAATCTCCAGTTGTTAATTCAAACACTTACCTTGGGCTGAAAGAATGCCACAGGTGTGATTAACTCCCTAATCAACTGACTTAAGTAAAGAAGATCTTTATTAATTTGAGTGGGCCTCACCTAGCAGAACTAAGGTTTCCTTGAGAAAGAAGGAATTCTGACAATGTACAGGGCTTCGTGACTTCTGCCCTCGAGTTTCAGTCCAGCTGCGCACCCAAGTGATGAATGTTGGTTTTGTCCCACCAAACCCCGCACTGAGCCACTGGCTTGGATAATCTCTTAAGCAGGAATGATCTCCTGGCTCTGTTTCTCTAGTAGCTTGCTGACAATTATACGGTGGGTCTCACTTGCATCAGCACAACCCCCATCACCTTGCCAAGTAAGAAAACCTATTTAGGAGAGTGGATCTATAGAATTCCACAACTCCCACCACACTTGAGTGGACCCAACTGTACAGTCATGTGCACCAGAAACAGGGAGTCTTGGTTATTTCAGAATCTGCTCTCCACTTACTGTTCAGTCATTTAATCCCCCACCCAAGAATTCTGTGCAACAGGGAACAAAAGTAGAGCTTTCTGGGATGGAAAAGTATAAATGCAGTTGTAGGGAAAGGAAGAGATCACAAAAGTAATAGAAATCAAAATCTGCTGCAGCATAGGTGTTTGTCACATTAGGTAAGCATTGCATCTAGGCGACAATTACTGATCACATACCCCAAAACTCTTTGATTGCAAATACGAGTTTTTTGCTTGCTGCTGTTGTCTGTAATACCCAGAGCGGGACTGTCCAGTGGAACCCCCCTGCGATGGAGAAGGTGCTCTGGATTAGTTCTCCCATACAGGAGCACCCACTGTGTGCAGCTAGGGAACATTTGACATGTGGTTAGTGTGACTGAGAAGCTGAGTTCTGAAATTTTATTTGACTTTAAGTAATTTAAATGTAATGGTAGGCACCTTTATGTGGTTGGTGTATGCAGTCTTAGGAAGAAAGTGATTCCAAGGGAAGGGCCTGCACATTTGCAGGAACCCACACAGGGTTGCTTGATATCAGAGCTGGGGTATGTCTGCCTCGCTAGCATTTATTTTATTCATGTGAGCTCAGTGACCAGATTACTTGGTGATGGCTTTCTAGCCCAAACTAAACAGACCGGTCTGTGTTTTTAGGGTGCTGCTGTTATGTATTCTTTGGTCCCTTGTGTGTATTTTTTTTTAAGATTTATTTATTTGTGCATACAGAACTGGGGTACAGGCCAGAGGCTCAGGGGTGGCGAGAGGCTTCACCAGAGACAGTGGGGAGCAGAACAGGCAGATCGACGAAGTACACTGCTGAGGGGAGCAGCGGGCGGGTCAGGAGAGGTCTGCCGCGCCATGTGGTCACCTCCGGGGGAGGCGGGGGTCGAACTCATGCGGAAGCGGCTTTAGATTCTCAGTGCTGTGCTTTAACCCGCTGCGCCACCAGGGAGGGCCGCTTGTGTGTATTTTTAAATGTTGTCCTCAGGCACAACCAAAGATAGATACGAAGTGTGTAAGTCTTTTTCACATGAAAATTAAAATTTTGTAGGGCCCTCCCTGGTGGCACAACAGGTTAAATCACAGCACAAGTTTGATCCCGGCCAGGGAGTGACCCACAGGGCGCAGCAGACCTCTCCTGTCTCCTTGCTGCTCCCCTCAGCAGGGGATTTCGTATTCTGCCTGTGCTGCTCCCCGCTCTGTCTTTGATGAATCCTTTCACCACAGGTCAGAGGTACAGGCTTAGGGAGAGGAGTCAGCAGAGACAGAGCGGGGAGCAGAACAAGCAGATAGACAAAGTACATTGCTGAGGGAAGCAGCGGGCGGGTCAGGAGAGGTCTGCTGTGCCCTGTGGGCTACTCCCTGGCTGTCTGAAGAACAGAACTCGTGTTGCTGCGGCGGCAGCCAGCTTTGCAGTGCTGCGCTGTAATCTGTTGAGCCACCAGGGATGGCCTGACATTTCTTATAAAACAACTTTTATTTAGGAAGGATTTAGGTTAGAATCTATTACTATAAAACAAAATAACAGACACTACAGTTATGAAAAGAAATTTAACCAAAAGAAATGGGCCCCCCTCCCCTCATCTGTGTATTCTCCGCAGGCCTGGGCCTGGGTGTGTGATCTGGGCCACATCTCTCTCAAGGCCCCCTCATGTCTCCCGCGTCTTCATCTCTCCGGGACTTTTGCTCTGTCTCCTGTAGCTGTTCTGCTTCAGCCACGTCCCTTCCATTTTTCTGTGACAAGCGTTTCCACCCAGCCTTGGAATGGAGACCCGGGGGCCCATCATGGCATCAGCAAATGGTCTGTCAGATTGTTTAGTTTTTTCCTATGGAAGAAATTTTCAGTAACATTTTAAGATGGTGGATGTCTCTTCTTTGAACAAGTCACAATGTGATGTGATGCAAGTTACACAACTCGCAGGTAGAAAGCAGCTTATCCTCCTGAGCCAAGGCTGTCGACTCCCATGAGCTCTGTGGAGGACAGCAGGACTCCCCGGGCGCCATCCAGCGAGCAGGAGACGCATCCCTCTGTTGCGCCATTTATATTGTGCTTTAATTATCTCTCCACATGACTGCAGCCCCCAAACATGTAATGAGTTCCTGATGGCAGAAAACATTTCATATCAATTTTTGTAACCCCAGGCCCTAGCCTGTTGCCTGGCACCTAATTACAACAATCAATAAGTGCTTAATAGCATCATCATTCACTTAACAAATCCTCGCTGGCCATGTAGGAAAAGTAACACTTTTCAGAGATCTGAAAATTGAGTGAGTGAAGAACACGTGAGAAGGGGGCGAGGCAGTCAGGGCTCTGTGTGGATGAATGAACTGGAGTGAATGACCGAGGAGCCCTGTGCACGTAGCACTAGACAGTGGGGTGAACACACTTTGGGCCGCGTCACTTTTAGGCTTTGCAACATATGTGTGGTAGCTTTTGTTTGTTTATGACAATATTCATTGGCTCAGTAAAATACTAGCAGCGACCATGTGCTGGAGGCTGGAGATGGGTCCCCAATATGTGTGGGAGGGTGGGGTGGGGGAGTCTGGGCTCTGCCTATCTGGGGGAGATGGGCTTGGCCATCTCACAGCAGAGGGGTCATTACAACTGTGAGTGCACGTCCCAGAGAGAGGTGGGCTCTGAGGCTAAGAGACTCTGGGGAGTTGGAACTCGGGGGTGTGGATGCGGGTGCTTCAGGGCAGAGCAAGGGGCATGTTCCAGGTAGACATGAGAACACAGGCAATTCCCAGGGCAGAGCTGGGAGCCCAGCGTGGGGACGGTGGGTACCTATAACTCTATAAGCCCTTCCCGATTTTTCTCCTATGTGAAGCTGAAAAGGACGCTACTGAAATATCTAAGCCAAAAGTTGGTGTTAAGGAGTGGTGGGCAGGAGGTAGAGCGCATCGTTCCCCTGTTTTGTGTCAGCTCTTATCTGGCCATCAGAGGGCGCGTCTGAGAGGAGCAAGAGAAGACCCGGGATGGCAGGGCCGTGTGACGCAGGGGTGATGCCAGTGAGCAAGAGCGGCAGTGACTTGGGCCGGGGTAGGGTGGCAGGCTGTGAATTAGGGCGAGGATGGAGGAGGTATTAACAGATGACATTTTCAGGACTTGGTGATGGGTTTAATATGGCTGTGATTTAAAAAAAAAAAAAATCACAGAGAATGACTCCAAATGACCCCCACGTGTCTGTCTGGTTGAGTAGTTACTTGGCCACCAAATAAAATGTAGAGGGTGACTGAGCACGCTGATCATGAATTTGCTTCTTAAAATATTGAATTTCAAGTGTGTGTATGTGGTGTCCAGTGGACAACTAAGTAATTAAGTGCTCAAGTACTCAGTTCTGAGAGGGCAAGTAACCAGTTTGTGTTTTAGCTGCAGATTGAAGAAAACTGAAACCCTATTTGGGTGAGATTAGCTAGGGCGTGCCTATAGGGTGAGAAAAACAGAGTATCCCAGTCTGATCCTTGAGACACCACAACTTAATGGCTGTGTGATGGAGACGGGGGGGG